>NC_092701.1:15367975-15670960 GCF_964275005.1 Diadema setosum | reverse complement strand
GGGTTCGGTCGCGTTCATGATATTCAATGTAAGAATTGATACTAGAAGTTTATTTAATGATACCATTTCATATAGCCAAATTGTTCAATAATAATCGACATCAAAACATACTGCTACCTTACACAAAATTGGGACTGTTTCAAGTCGACATAACGTACAAAAACATGCATCAAAATTGCACCATTCAACATCAAATTGCAAAAAGTTCTCACTGTTAGAGAGGGAATACCCCCTCCCACACCCCCCCCCCCCCCCCCCGCTCGCTCCGCTCGCTCGGGCTCGGTCGCGTTCATGATATTCAGTGTAATAAATCACGAATAAATCACGAAGTTATTTAAATGATACAATTTCATAGGCAAAATTGTTCAATAATAATCTACATCAAAATGTACTGCTACCTTCAACATGTGGGACTTTTTCAAGTCGATAAAACACGCAAAAAAAAATGCATCAAATGCCCCCCCCCCCCCCCGATCAAATCCGGGCTACGCCAGTGATAGGCCCCACTATTATTTAGTGATGTCGCACAGGCGGAGCAAGAGCTGAGATACCATAATGTAGTCATTCAAATATCTATGAATATTTCTTTTTCTTGCTTGTTTTTTGATAGAAAAAAATCCAAAATTTCACCAAAAGTGTGCACCAGATCGCGGAATTTCAGGTCTGAAAATGCACAATCTTCCTCGTGTGGGAGGGGAAAAAAAGAAAATCAAAAGACAAGAGAAACAAAAAGAAAAAAGTCTTCATACCTGCAAGGTCTGATTTTCCGCCGAAAGTCGGCTGAAAAGCAAAAAAACAAACAAACAAACAAACAAACAAACAAAAACAAGAACTTGCTGCCACTTCCCTCCCACTTTATATTTCGTGCAAAAGAATGGGACATTCGATCCCTGTTGTGTGTGTGTGTATGGGGGGGGGGGGAAGGCCCCCCCAGGCTGCGCCGGTCCGGTTATGGGCTTGTAATCGTGGTGATGGGGACTATCGCCGATCATCCCCCCCCCCCCCCCCCCACTCCTCAGTAGACGGATTTACGCCATTGGTTGGTACTTGTGAATGGGTAGTGCATGGATGTATGAGTAGTGTGTGGAGATCAGGTGAGTGCTGCTGCTGTGTTAATTGGATTGTTCAAACTTTCTATAAGTAATCAGTATAGAAGTCAGTGATTATTATGCACATGGTTTAGTATCATCTATAATCACGGATTGTAGAGTGGAACAACGCTGGGATTTACAGGCGATATTCAATATCCTCATCATTTTCATGCTTGTAATAATCAGTAACACATAATAGTATATAGAGGTTACTCATCCATTGTGGCATGTGAGAGAGTAATTATAGTTACACGTACTCTGTGTAGTCAGGTTATTAGTAATTGAGAGTGACATACATAATGTGATGGAAGGTGTAACCTTTGCATTTACAGGTGATATAATGATATTATTTGATCAATATAAATATATTGGTGGTTGCGCGCGCCCGGTGGCTGCCCGCCAGCAGAGCTCTTAATTCTTCGTTTATTTTCTCCTGTTGTAAGTTTTTCATTGAGTGTGTATTGTATTCTATCTTTGAATGTTTGTCTTCAAGCACTAAGTCTTGCTGGACAAATTGTAGTGATATTTGTACAGTTTTTATTTTTCAGGAGTAATTTAAAATCCTATTTGTTTAGCAGTGCATTTTGAAGACCAGTGCCTTTTGAAGACAGACTTTCATGTCTTTTTTTTTTCCTTCTGCTTCTTCATCTTCTTCTATTACGGTGATGTATTTGTTTCTTCAGTCTGTTTGCTTTGATGTAAAGCGCCTATATAGAGCATTACAAATCAAAGTGGAGAACGGCGCTATAGAAATTGTATGTATGTATGTAAACACATTAGATATCTCACAAACAGGAATATATATGTAATATACACCAGCATTAGTGGGTATTCAAATCCCAATGGGAAGTCAAAACAGTTTGGATGATTATATTATATTTCAGTAAATTAGTTGAGAGAGTCAGAGCTATATAACCTTTTATTAGAGTGCGTTCAGATGGTTATTTGATATCTATATCCAAATGTTATTACAATTTTCAATAGGTAGGACCTACAGTGAAGTTAAATTAGTAGTTATATTGCTGTTTATGACAACAAAGATCGAAAGCTGTGACACAAATAAGATAAATTATTTGATAGTTTATTTTGGTTATTATTCATGGAAATATAACGGTAAATTTGAATTATCAGTGTACGTTAAACACATGATGAAGTTAACATTTAATATAGACTGATATGTGCAGATTTATCAGTTTTATTATCTTGTTACATGAGGGTAAACAAAATATGAATTGAGTCTGTATCACATTTATTTCAGATTATTATCTCCAAGATCGATGACAATTTGGATTCCAGTCTGATTAAACAGGATTTAGTCGTATATTTATGTTCCAGTGTCGTCTGTTGGATCTTATGGCGAACACAGGGTGTATAACAGAGAACGAAACTCCTCAGCAAACGAGGTCGTCGTGAGCTGAGGCAGCCACAGTAAGGTATATTCTACATCACATTGCGCAACATTGCAGCGACTCTCTCTGCCGTTCGGATGTTCTGAGTACACTGCGCACATCCTGCTTAAATCAGAATGCCAACCAGGAATCAGGCTTAATCAGGCACAATCTTTTGTCGGCTCCAGGCTTTTTGAACAATGTTTCACACTATATACCTCTTTAATCATATTATGTTTACAAAATCTTAGCAAAATATCTTATTTCACCGATATATCACCGATGTGTTGGCTCAGTGAGTAGAGCGGCTGCCCTCACAATCGGGAGGTCGTGGGTTCAAACCCCGGCCGCGTCATACCAAAAGACGTTAAAAGATGGGAGTTGCTGCTACCTTGTTTGCCGTTCAACAGTTGAAAAGGTTAGAGCAACGTCGATCTGGCGCTGCTCAGTGGCTGCCGGGCCCACGATCAATTGGGCAAAAAGAATTTTCATTCTTGGACAATAAAATTTGGAGTTTATATCCAAAACAATTATTTTTATTATTATTATTATTATTATTATTATTATTGTTATTATTATTATTATTATTATTATTATTATTATTATTATTATTTCTTGATCACCCTTTCATGTCGATTTCAGAAGCAGCTTAATAACCTTTGAATTACCATTTTCGTAAGTTCTTTTTTTTTTCTTTTCTTTTCTTTTTACAGCGGATGGGGGGGGGGGGGGCACGTGCCCCCCGCCGTGCACCCCCCCCCCCCCCAACAATAACAAAATAACAAGAATCCTGCATGGCATGGAACAGGCGCAGGGCAAAAAAAAAAAAAAAAAAAAAAAAGGAAACTAAACCCTTTTTTCAAGTTCATATTTCTCATAGAATATTTGGTTTAAAGGGGCTGTACAGTACTGGTTGAGGTGGGGATTTATGTTTTTTACATTCCTAAGTGAGATAATGAGAAACCTCTTATGAAATATGAAAGAGCATGTATGAAGGATTCAACGTTTATTTGATATGGTTTTCAAATGGCTGAGATATCCAAAAAAGTGATAATAATAAAAGACTACAGGCCACAACTTTATTAGGATCTCTTTGTTTCACCTTGTTTTTGGATATCTCAGCCATTTCAAAACCGATTTTCATCAAATAAACTTTTGATACCCCTTAGAATTGCATGCTCTGTGACATCTCATATAGAGTGATTTCTGAATATCTCGCAAAACGTTAAAAGCTAAATCATCACTTCGACCAGAACTGTACACACCCTTTAATATCAAGGTTTTATATATTATGCCATGTTAACGGTTAAAGGTTAAAGGTTTGCAAAACTCATCCTCTGATCTCGATTATCTGTTTAGCCCCCAAAGATCAAGAAAGGCAACTTAATGGAGAAAGGGAAAAATTATCTTCTGTCAAATTCAAATTCGAATGACAGAAGAAGCAAATTTCAAAAAAATATTGTAGAAATTTGAAAAGACTTCAATTTATCTCATTAAATTGCTAAATTAAAAGAATTAAATAAAGAAATTCTGTCCATTTTATCATATTTGTGGCTCGCTCCCTATGCCATTTATCAAGTTTAAGTTGACAGAAAATTCTTATTTTCCCCCTTTAGTTTCCCACTTAGGTTTTGTTTGAGGATATATAGAGAGACAAGGGAACGAAAACTTATTTTTGCTAATTTATGCTACATTAAAGTCGGTATACATTGTTGCATTATCAATTTCCTAACCTCCAACGATGATAAAATTAGAAAGCCCCCTGTAAAGTAAATAAACTGTATCGTAATGTAAATAACACTCTAATGGACGTGAATCGGCAAGAATCTTCCCCTGCTAGATTGAAGGAGGTAGACTTAACCTGAAGAAGAAGAAAAAAAGAAAAAGAAGACAAACAAACAAGCAAACAAACGCCGCGCGCCGGCGGTAAAAACATAACCTCTTTAAGAAGGTAAATACAATAAACCCCCAGCGTGAGAAGTGTCTGAAATTTCAAATCCATGTCGAGCTGTCCAGGGTTCGGGTCTCAATATCCAGGGTTAGATTGTTTTAAGGTCGAGTTGCCCAGCCCCACGCTCGTACCTGTGCCTGTGAGTACTGACCTACTCAGTGGACGACTCAGTGGTGGGAACCTCTTTGATCACACATGTACGTACCCACCCGTTTTACAGGGGATCGATTAGCTACCAACACTGTGGTGAAGTGTGACAACGACCTCGACGTGATGGCCTCAAGAATTGGGCGCAGACTAGCTCGAAAATACCTTAATTGTCACGATTCCAGACTCATTTGGAAGAGGTACGTACTTTGCTAGCTGCGTACATATTTTCAAGAGGAACGATTGACTTAGCACCCAAATAACTATCAAAGTATCATCCAATATAAAGTCTATCGTTACTGGCGTTAGTCATGCTGGTATACATGTATGTGCCTCGCTCGCTCTTGCTTGGTCAATTCAAGTTACAATACAATGAATGCATGACTGAGCCTGCCTGCAGTGAAAATACTCGGCCAGAACAACGTTAAGCTTAACCAAGTGTTTTCGTGCTATAAATTTAGTTCTAAATAGATGAATTCTTGAGTGTATCTTTTGGAACAGGGATTATGTGTGTCAATAGTCTATATAGGCCTAATGACATTCTATTGAAATGCATATTTTAAGAAGACACACGTGTGTGGTTGTATACACTGCCTAATATTATATAGGTCTATGGTCTAGTGTAGGCTATGGCAAAAGAATCAGGTACGTAGCTAGGCTATACCAATCACGGCATAGCACTGTCTTGAGGCAAGGCTGACAGTAAAATTATCATGTAAATATAGATCTCTGACACGAGCTCTTTAGAGACACTAGAGTCTAGTCATCTGGCTGCTGTTGACTGAACATCAGGACCAACTTCACTTGCACAAAAGATCTGGATCTGGATCTGAATGAATATAATGCTGAAAAACTCTGAATAAGAGTATCACTCAGCACTGTGGTTTGATGTGCAGCTAATCACAACGGAGGTGACGCTGGAGCGCTTCTTTAAATGTATCAAATCTATTAATCTGTTTAATAATAATATTGCTCGACAGGTCATTCCAATCCTTCGCTGTTCTATGGAAGAAGGAGTTGGCGAGAGCAGTTGAAGAGCCGTTTAATTATCAGGGTGATAGCTTCGGGTTGCCATATCTCTCGGTGCTTGAATAGGGCTGATTAATCCTCTGGCTTTAAATCAATGTTGCCGTGCTTTATTTTATGAAACGTCGATAGCCTTAAGAGCTTACGTCTTTCTGGGAGTGGATGAAGTTTAAGATCCTTTATCATTCCGGAGGCAGAAGACTGCCATTTGTAGTCATTACAGATGAATTTGGCTGCTTTATTTTGTAAATTTACTGCTTGAATCTTTTTGATGTTACGTTGAGTGAAAGGGTCCCACACTTGGACGAGATGACTATTCACCATTCAGTGTGCAACAACTGGTAGATAACGGTCCATGGCATAATGAGGACCGCGTCTTAACTCGCCTGCTAATTTCCAGCTAAAAATCTAATTTATCTATCTAGGTCATAAAGATTAAAAACTTTTTGTGAAGCGTTTCGTATAGACCCCTACTGGTCTCTGCTGCCCTGTTTACTGTTTATTTTGAGAGGTAACAGGCTGCATCTGTCAAACATGATATACATACAAGGCTATGAATTATTCATTAGCTTCAGTGTGTCAAAGAATACCAGGCTGCCGGCTGTACCAATCATGGCGCTGTACCAATAATGGCCTTGTTACTCTACAGCGCCGTTACACGGTGTGTGGTTGAGCTATATGCTCATGGGTGGGTAGTCTAGTTTAAATAATGTTAGGCCTATAACAATCCCGTCTAACATTAGATCTAGAAATTGGAAATGACAGAAATAAGACACTTGCCATAGTTTAAAACTGGAAAAGTAAATGAAGAGTTGTACACAAACAAGTCACAACCCACCTCACTGCTGTTTCCAGCAGCCTTGCAAAAGCAGCTGCCCGCCCTTAAGGTTACAGCGAGACTCGCTCCCTACGCTCGTCCTACCTCGGACGTGGCTAAAAAGTAACTGCCTCCCTGCTCCGTACTACAAACCTCTGGTGTATACATAACGTGCATGACCAACCTCACGCCCTGTCAGTATCCGTACTTGATTGATGCATAACGTACCTGCACTATCATGACTACCAGTATCACTTTTGTTACACTACCCCTCCAAAACAAGTCGGTCTCTTGATGGTGTAACAGCAACAACAGTGAAAAAAATGATTGAAAACTAGTTTACAACTAGTTGAACAACTATCAAGACTTTCACAAAGTTCGCTTCTTTCTATAACTATATCTATACATAAATTGTAACTTCCTCTAAATGAGCTCATAATGTTTTCTCAATGTATTATACAACTTCAGATTTGATAGAAGGCAGTACTTCAAACTTAGCATTCCATATAAGGGAAAACAGACTGAATGTGCCTATATGCATCACTTATCTTTAAACACCAAGTGAAGCAAACATAACAAACATCAAAAACATTTTTGCAATATGGTTTCTAAATACCTGACAAAATTTGGTGAAGACTTGGTATAAAACCACATATTATAGATAAAGTCAGCCTTCAAAGCTAAAAAACAAGGTGGAGTACCAATTTCGTCTCGTGTAATGCACTGGTAAAATGCTATACAAAGGAAATGCTCCTTCCAAGTCCTTTGCTGTAGCTGGTGTGTCTACTTCATCCTGATTGAGTCTGTCCAATTTGGTGTTGCCACTGGTTTGCAAGTTTTGGTCAGTTGAGTGTTGGATCACCATGCGATACTCTCTTCTTGGAAAACCTTCATTTCTTGTTCACCGTACCGCTAGCGTTGCTGTGCTCGCTAATGTTGATAGGCACTCCCACTCCCACTAATGTATGGTGTGCATCCAGGTTTCCTATATCCTTTCCTATCTGGATGCATCTAATATCAGTTGGAGGCACATCGCCAGATACACAGCCAGGACCATCTGATTCAGTCACATCCTCGGATGTACTGTCTGCTGCCCGACGTTGTGCTTCCTGTAAGGCCCACATACCCCTTGCATTGCCTAACGGTACGGTGCCTTACTTCCTTCCTCGACGCATTGACGTGTGACGGGTGACACACCAATTACCAACTCATCTCCGCATTCACTCGCTTTGCCTTCATTTCCAGTTGGGGTGACATTCGAAGTATCCTTATGAACTTCTGCCTCATGCCATTTTTCCTTCAGAGCAGTTACCGATCGGCCCATTCTTTCTGGTTCCCCAGCTTCCCGACTCGTACGTGATGGGCTTGTCCTCCACTGCAGACTCCTGCTTCTGGGTTTCCTCCTATGACTCATGAGGACTTCTTCTTTGGGGCACCTCGCTCTTCTTGTAGGACTCTTTCCCACCTGCATGTCCCGTTGTTTCTTCCCATGGACCTGAAGGTTATCAATTTTGCCATAAGTGGAGTCACACTCATGGCACTCAAAATGCTGAGGATGCCTGTGCCTGTGCTGGTTGTGTATGTGCCTTTGCAGACTGTGGTAGTCGCTGAAATGGTTCTGACATATGTAGCACTTAAAGTTCCTGCTCATATCAAATTTGTGGAAACCTGTATCATAGAAACAGAAAGAAGGAATAAAGCTGGCTCCTCCTCAGTTGAGATTCCTAACTCAAGTATTATACTTCTAGATGAACAAGAACACAAATCTCTATTCATTCATCACGTTTCTTGAATCAACCTTTTTGGGGCAATTCTCTGCCTCAGAGGGTTTCGACATGGTGCAGGAATAGGCATTTGGCTCAGTGCGGGGATGGGAACATTTGGTTCAGATTCTTGGTCTTTGTGAGTTCCATAGACCATGTCTGATGTCAGATGTCGATGCTGATGACGTTGGAATCTCCTCTAAGATCTCTTGATCCATATCATTCTCACTGGGATGGTAGCTTGATTCTACCTCTTGCTCTTTGATCCAAGAATTCAAATTTTTCCCTTGATAAGACTTTAAATGGTCTGAATGAAAAACCACCAATATGTTGTTAGGTTTCTTTTGAAACCTGTAGATAACATCAGAGAACTTGTGTGTAATGAGATATGGTCCTTTCCATCTTCGCTGTAGTTTCGGAGACAAGCCCTGTGTCTTTGCGGGGTTGAAATACTACATGAATTTCCTGACTCATAAACCATCCTTCTCAGCTCTCTTGTCTATGTCTGTTTCTGGTGTCTAGCTGCTTTGGCTAAATTCACTCTCATTTTCTGATGTGCCATCCTCATCCTCTCCCTCAGCTCTTATCCATGGTCAGACTTCATTTCAGGGTCAATTTTCTCCTCTTCTTTGGTCATTTCCATAGTGAGATCAGTTGGGAGACATACCTCATGGCCTAGCATCAACGTATTCGGTGTCTCCTCTGTGGACTCCTGGGATGAAGACCAGTAGCCAAATAGGGCCAGGGGAACTTTCTCATCACAGTCCTGTTGCCTTCTTGTCGGGTTGATCATCATCTAGACACCATGGAAATGAGCGTGCGATTGAACCTTATTCTGTGAACCTGTCAGATTTTGGGTTATATGATGCTGTGTGAGTTTGTCGATTCCAAGGATAGAGCACATCTCCACAAACACTTGGGAATCAAAATTTCATCCTTGATCCAAGTGAAATACCTGAGGCACTCCATGGTAGACCAGTCCAGCTGAACACCATCCTTCTCTTTACATTCTACTATCCATCTGATGGTGTCATCCCCAAGTTGTGCCTCTCTGAAATCCGAAATGGTGATGGAAGGTTCCACGTGGATGGCCTTTACCTTTGGGCAGACAACTGAGTTTGATACTTGGCTTGCCTCAATCCTTGTGTTTGGCTTTGGACAATCCTCTTTGACATTATCACACTGAGTACAATCGGTACATGGTCGTCTGGAAAGAGTCAGCGTTTGCGTGTGACCTTCCTGCATGATGCACAATGTCAATGTCATAGTCCAAATTTACTTGGAGCCATCTAGCCATCTGACTTTGAACGTTTCGAAAGTTCAGAAGCTAGTGGAAAGCTCCATGATCTTTTCTGATTGTTGTCCATTGACCTGCATAAATGTATGTGCGGAACTGTTTCAGAAGCACGGCCACAGCCAATTATTCCTTATGGGTTGTACAGTAGTTTCTCTCGGCTTTGTTGAGGACCCTATGAGCATAAAGAAATTACTTTTCCTTTACATCATTCATCTGTGCTGGCACAGTTCCTATGCCTCAATTGGAGCCTCCTGTAGTCGTTCTTTCACTTCTATGAAAGGAGCGTCGCAAGCTTCAGACCATGCAAATAGTTGACCCTTCTCAGTCAATCGATGTAGAGGACAAGCAATGTTGGAGAATCCTGCGATAAACCTGTGATCCCCTGTGTTAATGCCATGTTGCGCTTTGTGCATCCAATGTCTGCGTCAGATTTTGCAAACACATTCTGATATTCGCATCTAGAAGTTTAGCAATATCATAGAGGTGTGTTTCTTCCACTTGTTGTTTGGCCCATTCGTAAAGATCTTTCAGGTGCTGAGGCACTTCTTCCATGATTCCACTATCCATGAAGTCTGCCTATTTTTCTTCAAACATCATCTGGGGCCCGTTGCATAAAAGTTACAATTATGGTAACTTTGCCATCCAATGGTAACTACCATGGTAACAATGCTCAACAGCCAATCAAAATCAAGAATTCCATGGAAGTTACCATTGGATGGCAAAGTTACCATAATTGTAACTTTTATGCAACGGGCCCCTGCAGTCACAGGAGTTATGAATCCAGCAAGGGTACCCTGCCAAACAATGCATTCCATGTGAATTGGGTTGTTTACAGAGTGTGGTTCACCAAGTTTTCTCTCATGTATACATCAGAAACCTGCCCTTCCACCTACTATTAAGATATTACCAAGAGAATGGTGCATCATAGAAGTAATTCTTACATACTTCTGTTGACCTTTGATCTCTTTGAAATTACATAATCATATTTTCTAAGTGAATTACAAAAACATGATAAAGCATAAAACTATTTAAAAATGAAACAGACGGGCTGTTTTGGACATTTTAGGGAGTAATAAGATGGGCGGGTTAGGGCTGTGCCGTTGCTGATGGGTTAAGATATTAATTGTCTCATTTCTAAGACAGTAATGCACAGTATATTGGGAGTTTGCATAGAGAACATATTATGGTAAATTCACAATTTGCTGTGTGACCAACAAATCATACTACATGTATGTGTTTCAGTTCATGTCATGACACTAACTTATTCTAAAAGCCTATACACGCTTGTTCTTGTGTAAACAGGGTCCCAGAGCCATGCAGTCAGAGAGGGTTTTGCAGTGCAAATGGGGCATCAGACAGTGGTGTTCCCTTGACTCAGCCACTTCCTGGTATAGCATCGCCTGTCTATGCAGTGGTGACAAATGATGTCAGTGATACGCACATCACAACCCTTGCCAATGGTTTGCGAGTTGCTTCTATGAACAAGTTTGGCCAGTTCTGCACTGTTGGAGGTACAGTGTGTTGCACATAAAATTATATATCTTGCTGAGGAGAAGTAAACTATCAAATAAAATAGGAAGGTATTCCATCATACAAGAGTTGTTGCCTCTTGTCTTTTTTCAGACCCTGTAAGGATGCAATCATGTTAACCATTTGTTAGACATTGATAGACCTGAAGTATATATCACTTCAGGGGTAATGATAGGAAAGACCAGGAGCCATAGTGATGTTTATGCCTGTAATTTAATTTCTCATGTTGTGATTCAAGAATTTCCTAGGCTTTTTTTCCCCAAGCAAATGGAAAGGTATTGATAAGGCAATTTACTAAAATGTGATTTGGAATACATAGGAGAAAGCTCAACGTTCTTCTGTAATATGATAACTTCCCGAGATAAAAACATATCATGACAAAAGTTACTGAGTTTACCTTGATACAGAGTTTAGATATGTCAACATTATCAAACTTTTAGAAAATATTTTGTGTGCCATTGCATTTCTTTAGAGATTTTGAAGTCCCATTATGTCTGTTTTTGTCTTTTCTCCATCTCTGTCTGTCTCTCTATTTCTCTTTCTATTTATCTGTTTGTCAATTTCTCTGTGTTCTCTCGGCAGTTCTTGTAAACTCTGGGTCAAGACATGAAGTTGGATATCCCAAAGGAATTGCTCATTTTATGGAGAAGATGGCATTTGGGGTTGGTCATTTATCAAATGTTGTATTTCTGACTTGTAAGACAAGCTGTAATAAAGAAGCAGTGATTTTTCTTCTTTTTTTTTTAACTAATGCTCAGTCATATAGGATGTTTGGTGCACAGATAGATATGAATGTTATTTATTCATTGAAATGATCTTTTTGAAATTCATATTGTAAGATTAACCTGAAGTAATGTCCTGAATGGTTATTGAATGTATTTGAAAGGATTTTTTGAGAGTCTGCTGGCTGGAATACTGAATTTGTAATGAAACTGCTTGAATATTGGTCCAAATCTGACCTGTCACAATACATTGCAGTGGTCCTTTTACATAAAAGTTAGAGATATAAATGTTACTTTAATGTAATTTTTTAGAGTAGTGTCTACCATGCAAGACTGAAAAACAAAGGTATTCGGTTTACTCATAAGTTATAACAGGTCACAAATACTCTGTTTTTGAACATATTAGCAATAGCTTGTATTACAACTCCGGAACTACTTACACATATGTGGTAACTTCAAAACTTCTCACTATACAAGTCTATATCAAATAAAAGATTGGGCTTGAAGACGTCAGTGCTGAGATATTGTCATTGAAATCAGCTTAAGAATGGGAGATAATCGCTCAGGTTAGTGAAGTCTTGTGGCCTATTAGTAAAGTTGTTGTTGTTATTATTATTATTATTATTATTATTATTATTATTATTATTATTATTATTATTATGATACATTTGACAGTTGCATTTCAAGGACTTGAATAGAAAAATGCCAAATTTGAACACTAGGTAAACATTTAGGAATTCATCAATTATCATGTCCCTTTTGTCTTTTCTTATCAGTCCACAGAACAATTTTCTAGCAGAGACAAAATACTGCTTTCCCTTGAAAAACATGGAGGAATTTGTGATTGTCAGTCTTCAAGGTACAGTTGTGTTTTCATGTCTATTTGTGATGCTGAGGGAAGTGATGTTTATTTGTTATGAATGTGTATAGTACTGCTCTCTCAATAATGTTAGAGTTTGAGTTTTATTTTTTGCTCTGTTTCCTTTGTCTTAACCATGTGGCAGAGAAACAGTGGGTAACAAAATTCACCATATTTCCTTATTTTATTGTCTGTAAGCACCAGTCATAATTAAGCAGCCTATCTATACCTAAAACTTAGCCCTCATGATCTCTTGATAATTTCTTAGTATAGTATAGTTCTGTAAGTGATATTGTCTCATTGAATGATAATCGAAGAAAGTGCTAGGGGTTTATATTCATTGCAAACTTTGTTTGAGTTGGTCTTTGGTATAATGTTTACTATTGTTTGACAAGACATTGATAATGCCTCAGAATACCTTTAGGGGCTTATGCAGCACAGCAAGAAAGTCACAAGCCACATTGACGAGTTGCTGCCTAGTAATGCTTGGGTGCATCTATGTGCTAAAGTAAAATAAAGTATTTTCTCAGAACTGCTTGAGATTCTAGCACTTATTTTCATCCATGTAAGAAGAAAAAAGTAACATGATGACATCTATAGATAAAGTACTAATATTTTAATATCTGACAATTTTCAGGGACACTTTGGTGTATGGTGTATCAGCAGATAGGAATGGATTGGAGGATGTAATCCAAATTCTCTCAGATGTAGTATTCAAACCACAGCTGCCAGATGCTGAGGTAAGCTAGTGCATACTCTATGAAGATATTTTTGTATGATAGTTCTTATGATACAGTCAACCTCGCCTAAGTCGACATGATCGGGACTGAGCAAAACACGTCGACTTACGCGTAAGTCAACTTACGCGTAAGTCTACATTTTGTCGACTTATAAATGAAAATTAATTTCCCCTGTACAGAGGAAGATTTGGACAGTGATGCCGATCGCAATCCATATCTCACTCCTTTTGCCGTCGAAACATGCCTACTGTTTCTTAACAACAATCCTATTTTAGTTCGTGCATATCTCGCCCGGATAGTGAGGTAACGACACCTCACAATTGCCCAATCTCGAGAGAGATTTTGAGAGAGCGGGAACGGAAACCTTGGCCCGTTTCTAGAAACTTTACGCTTTAAACTTCATTTGAAAAATCACACGCAAATTCCCCTAATTGCATGCAACTTAGCTGTTTCAATTCAAGTGCATTGCTGAAAAGATATGCGTGTGATTTGGATGTTTCTGTCAACATGATTTTTCAGTGCCGACTGAGTTGAAATATGTATGATTTTCCTTCCGTAAAAAAAAAAAAAAAAAAAAAAAAACAAGTTAAGTTGCAATATTCCTTTCGCTTACATTTCTATTGCCATACTGTGAAAAAGAATTGTTCTCGGGCTCTGATTCGCAACAGTACCGCTCTGTACGGCGCGGACCCGACTGAAAAAAGAAAAATTTGTTCATCCGAAAACGAAATTGTATTTTCGGATTACCTAACCTTCATAAAAACAAGCCTCTTTTCATTGTCAGACTAATTAAACTTTGGACCAAGATTCAAACCTTCGGCATAGCGAACTGTAACAATTCTTTGTTGCCATTTTTTCATTGATATTTCGTGAAGCTGCATGCGTTTCGGTAGTTTGAAACATGTAAATTTTGCGATGTCTTTCTACTTCTAAGTTCGGTCACGGCGATAGTTCCGTTCGATATTTTAATTTTGTAGAGGTGCGTTTAACGTTTAGACACAGTTTCTAGTTTCGTACAAAAAAAAAAATGCAAGTCCTTTCTGCAACACTCTTGCATTTAACCCTAACTAGGCCAGGGGGAGGGGCCTCCGAGGCCCCCCCCCCTCAACGTTCCGCGCGATGTATCGCTAACGTGAAAAGCTATCACCGCGACGTTTCATGACTTTTTTCTGTCGAGTCTCCAGCATCTTTTGACACCAAATTTGCGATGCCCGGGTGCGCGGTTCCGAAGTTTCGCATAAATATGTACATGCATGTCAGACCCAAAATTGCTCAAAAACGTGAATTCGTGTACAATTTCAATGGAAACTGTGCTTACAGACAAATTTCATAAAAGCATGATTATTTTGGGGTTTTATTGATTAAAATCAACTAATAACACATTTTCTCGTTCGGAACAATGTCGCGGACAAGTTTCATCGAAAAAACAATGAAAAACATAAAGTTGAAAAAACAAAGAAATACATAAGAAATTCAAAAAACAATAAAATACTTAAGAAATTTTTTTGGATGGCTCAATTTTTTTCTCTTATATTTGCTTAGGACACTAAAAAGAATATTTACACAAAAAAATGTGCCCATTTCAGGCTTTATTTAGTGATTTATACCAAATTGTCTGATTTCATGCATCATTATGCATAAATTAGAATAATTTAGCATAAATGACAATTTTTCAAAAATCTAACTTCGTAGTACTTTAGATTACATCATAGGCAATGTGTGTGCCAATTTTCGTCGCGATCGCGCGGTCGACGGCCGAGATCTGGAGGGGGGGCCTGGGAGGCCCCCCCGGCTCTATGATCTACCTAAATAGCCCGGCCTAGTTAGGGTTAAATACAGCGTTGCCTGTGTTGTGAGGAACTTGCATTTGATTTTTAGAGTTGCGTTTAAACGCAATTGAGTTTCAGTTTCTTACAATTTTCTAGTTTCATATGATTATCAAACGCAAGTCTTATCAGTACCGCACTTGCGTTTAAATGCAAAGATGCGTGTGACTTGAACTTACGTTTGATTTTTAGAAATGTGTTTAAACGCTGTTGAGTTTTAGTTTCGTGCAGTTTTTTACTTTCGTATAATTATCAAATGCAAGTCTTTCAGTGTTTCGTGTGATTTTATGGACTTGCATTTGATTTTTAGAGTTGCGTTTAAACGCAGTTGAGTTTCAGTTTCGTAAAATTTTCTAGTTTCTGATTATCAAACGCAAATCTTTTCAGCAACGCACTTGCGTTTAAATGCAAAGTTGCGTGTGATTTCATGAACTTGTGTTTGATTTTATCGACTTGCATTTGATTTTTACAGTTGCATTTAAATGCAATTGAGTTTCAGTTTTGTGAAATTGTCTAGTTTCTGATTATCAAACGCAAATCTTTTCAGCAACGCACTTGCGTTTAAATGCAAAGTTGCATGTGATTTCATGAACTTGCGTTTTAATTTTAAAGTTGCGTTTAAAACGCAGTTGAGTTTTAGTTTCGTACAATTTCTAGTTTCGTATAATTATCAAACGCAATTAAACGCTGTTGAGTTTTAGTTTCATACAATTTTCTAGTTTCGTATGATTATCAAACGCATGTCTTTCAGCGTTGCGTGTGATTTAATGGACTTGCATTTGATTTTTATAGTTGCGTTTAAATGGAATTGAGTTTGTTTCATACAATTTTCTAGTTTCTGATTATCAAATGCAAGTCTTTTCAGCAACACACTTGCGTTTAAATGCAAAGTTGCATGTGATGTGATGTATTTGCATTTGATTATTAGCTCACCTGAGCCAAAGGCTCAAGTGAGCTATTGCGATTGCCCTTCATCCGGCGTCCGTCATGCGTCGTGCGTAAACTTTTCACATTTTCATCTTCTTCTTGAAAACCCCAAGACCGATTTTCATCAAACTTGGCAGGTAGGATCCCTAGGGGATTAGGAACTCAATTTGTTAAAATGGGCACTATACCCCACCCAGGGGGCCCCCAAGGGGGCCCAAACCCCCCAAAATTAAGGAGTCTGTAAAAATCTTCTTCTCTAGAACAAGAAGTGATAGAGCTAAGTTAATACTATGAGTTAGTACATTGATGACTGTAGTTTCAAGTTTGTTCATGGCAGAATCAGGGGTGCCCCCCTTGGGACCCAGGGGAAGGGGTGGGGAGGGGTCCTAATGGGGCCTAAATTGTACATTTTCATCTTCTTCTTGAGAACCCCATGACCCATTTGCACCAAACTTGGCAGGTAGCATCCCTAGGGGGTTAGGATCTCAATTTGTTAAAATGGGCACCATGCCCCACCCAGGGGGCCCACAGGGGGGCCCAAACCCCCTCAAAATGAAGGAATCTTTAAAAAACTTCTCTAGAATCAAAAGTTATAGAGCTAAGATAATATTATGAGTGAGTACATTAATGACTGTAGTTTCAAGTTTGTTCATAGCAGATTCAGGGGTGAACCTCTTAGGGGGGGGGGGGGGAGTTGGGAAGGTCCAAATGGGGGCCTGAATTGTACATTTTCATCTTCTTCCTGAAAACCTCATGATGGATTTTCATCAAACTTGGCAGGTATCATCCCTAGGGGGTCAGGATCTCAATTTATTAAAATGGGCACCATGCCCCACCCAGAGGGCCCCAGGGGGCCCCAATCCCCCCCCCCCCCCAAATTAAGGAATCTTAAAAAATTTGGACCCTTGTTGTACATTTTCATCTTCTACTTGAGAATGCCTGGTCAAATTTTGATAGAGCTGTGAATAATTTAGATTAGTGACCGCGTGAAAGGTGAATTTGCGATACTCAGGTGAGCGCTAGACCCGCGGGTCTCTTGTTTTTTAGTTGCATTTAATTAAGCGCGAAGTTTCTAGAAATGGGCACAGGTTTCTAATCCCGCTACGGAAAATTAACATTTGAATATTCGGATTAACGAAAAGGCCTATTTCATGTTCGGATAATGAATATCTACTAGGACCTAGATGTACAAATGTGTGTGTTTTAAGAATAACAATCGAACCTCATTGCATTTTCAGACAAACAAAATCACCCGTAACAAACATATCCTGCAAGATGCGTAAACAAATGATGAGCATGCCGAGAGGTATGATGACTGTCACCACACAAAATATCTTTTTGACTTAGCTTAGAAGGCAAGTGTACATCCCACGGTACAATGCATGTAATTTTAAACGAGACAAAAAGCGAGAAAGAAAAATGTTTAAGAACAATTTCCCGTTGCACCCTCATAGGACCATGCAGCTTTAGCTCCACGTTTTGCACTGTAAATTGCATCATGCTGCCCTGCACCAAACGATACACACAGACACAAACACTCAGAGAGAGGGAAAAAAGGAAGAAAGTGAACTACCTTGGGTACTACGTGTAGTACTCGAGTGTAAATGAGTGTATGTCCTTTATATTCAGGCGTACAAAACAACGGATGCATGGCACGAACGGTATCGCCCCGTACACTAGCGAATTAGCGAGTAGCAATGCTGCAAATCGGAGCAGGAAAACATTTTTTTTTTCAGAGAATGGCAATAAGAATTTGAGCAAAAAATTATGTCGACTTAGACGAGGGAATTAACACATATTTCAGCTCAGTTGGCACTGAAAAATCACGTCGACATACGCGAGTTGTCGACTTATAAATGTCGACTAAGACAAGGAATAACAAAGGCAAAAATCAGGACTTTTTTATCGTGTCAACTTAAGCGAGTTGTCGACTTATGCGATGTCCACTTAGGCGAGGTCTACTGTAGTTCTCTTCAAAAAGGTAATGTAAGCCAGTGACGAGCTGCATTCATATTGCTTCTTAAAGATGTTTGATCATAAAACCCCAACAACTCTGAGTAAAATTGTGTAAAGTTCCAAGCAGATTGTTCATTTCCCATTATTAATCCCAATCATTTTAGAAGTAGTATGCAAGCCACAGCTGCCAGATGCTGAAGAAGTCAAGTGGTACATGTTGTGTGGAGATATTAGTGGAGACCAAGAATGCAAACAAGTGATAAGCTGTGTTCAGATTGCTGCTTAAACAGTACAAAGACAGGAGGAGGAAGGGAAGAAAGACATTAAGTAGCAGATAGTTATTCTTGCTCTAAACTATAAGCAAGGACTAATTTGAGTGTCAATGTTCATTTACTGTGTAAAATTGAATAATGGGATAATTATTATATGATGTTATTATACTGAGCAAATTCTGTACAAATCCTCTGTATATTTACTTCATCATTTTATCGCCAAAGGTGTCAGCAAACTGACACATTCAAAAGACACTTCAAAATGATGCATGAGGCTTAAATCCCAATGAAAGTCAGTTATATTTGATTTGGTGATGTTGCTAGGTGCATGATGATGGCCATATTCAGAGCTTTCCTTGTGTAACTGTAAAATCATAGTATCATAAGATGCATGATGTGGAGGAAAAATAAATATGAATGCATGTTGACATTGGTAACAGTGCAATGCACGTAGGGGAAATGCTCATCTGATTTGCTATAAAGTTTGCTCAAACTCATGCTCAAGACAAAAAAAAAATGCAATGAATATGCATTAAGTAATCGAGGTGACACCATCAAAAGGAAATATGTGGGGCAGATAGATTCAGTTCTTTGTTTATATTGTTTCATGTTATAATTGCCCTATCCTAATCTGTTCTTGCTAAGATTGAAGACACTAGACAAGCGATATCTTTCGAGCTGGAAGCATTGAATATGGCACCAGATCCTGAGGTCTTAATGACTGAACTGATACATGGGGTAAGTGACATACCTGTAATTGTTACTTTCTACAGGTTGGAGTAACATGGACAAATTATCTTTTTAGGTTCTTACAAGGAAAAGTGAAAGGAAGGTGCAAAAAGTGAGGCAAATTGATAACCATGTTGTTTTGCTGAAAGGTATGGCATATAAAAGGTAGACAACACTTAGATGCTCTAACACCTTTACCCTGCATCATCTAGCCAGGGATGAAGTTTTTTATGCCTCCGCCATGAAGGGTCGCCGGAGGCATTATGTTTTCGGGTTGTCCGTCCTTCCGTCCGTCCGTCCGTAATGAATTTTGTGGACAGCGTAACTAAAAAACCGTTTAAGGTATCCTAATGAGACTTGGTATGTATATGCGTGAGTGGATGAAGTTGTGCCTATCAACTTTTAAAGGGCACATGCTCAAGGTCAAAGGTCAAAAGGTTAAGGTCAAATGCTCAAAATTTCACTATTTCCCCCCATATCTATGCAATGCCTGGAGGTTTTTTCTTGAAACTTGGTTTGTAGTCTGTAATGTTTCAGCAATAAACCCCTCCCTTTATGGTCAACTTTGCTACTAGAGTTATTGCAATTCTTCAATCTTTGTATATACTTGTCATTTTTATTTTCAGAAAATGGAAATTAGGCATACTGTATTAAGATTTGTGTTTAAGTCAGTGGAACAATGATGAAGTCATGACATTATGCCCCACATAACTTGCATCTGGACTGCTGTTAAAGAGTTTCATGAAAACATGCGCAACTTCCAACTTTCAAAAATTTTCTATTGTCAAGTTATAATTCAAAAGTATACTTTCCTGTGTGTTTGATTTCATTTTATTTGTTGCATTCAACAAAGACATGGTGTGGGAATTAGCCTTAAAATCGCAGAATAGAGTAGTGATACTATCACTCCATGTTGTTCTGCAACAGGTAGCCTATCGCAACAATACTCTTGGCCTGCCCAGAGTATGCCCAGAGGAGAACATTCCTGTCATAGATCGGCAAACCCTATTCCAATACATGAACAACTACCTGGTGCCAGAGCGCATGGTTCTTGCTGGAGTTGGGATGGAGCATGGTGAGCTGGTGGAGTTGGCCAATCGATACCTGGTGGACATCAAGCCAACCTGGGATACTCATGAGATCAGGCAGATGGGTGGCCGTGTTGATAACTCCATATCCCAGTACACTGGTGGACTTAAGAAGGTTAGTCAGTAGAAAATTGTCTCAGCATGATTTTGTTGGTTAGTTTCATTTTTTTTTTTTTTTATGCCTCCGCCACAAAGTGGTGCCGGAGGCATTATGTTTTCGGGTTGTCCGTCCGTCCGTCCGTAATGAATTTTGTGGACAGCGTAACTAAAAACCTTTTGAGGTATCCTAATGAAACTTGGCATGTATGTGTATTAGGGGGTGAAGTTGTGCCTATCAACTATTGGGTGCACATGCTCAAGGTCAAAGGTCAAAAGGTCAAGGTCATATGCTTAAAATTTCACTATTTCCCCCATATCTATGCAATGCCTGAAGATATTTTCTTGAAACTTAGTTTATACATGTATTACCCAATTAAGATTCTCTGGTGAAAGTTTGGGTCATGAGGTCAAAGGTTAAAGGTCAAAAGGTCAAGTAAAAATGTTAAAATTTCACTTTTTTCTCCGTATCTTGGAAATTGTTCAAGGTACCTTCATGGAACATAGTATATATGCATGTACTGACGGGCAGTGGTTATCTAGGGAATTTGGGTTCATGGGGTCAAAGGTCAAGGGCAATACTTCAAAATTTTACTATTTCCTTTAAATTTATGCAATGCCAGCAGGATCATTATCTTAAAACTTGGTGTATGCATGTATAACCCAATAGAGATTCTCTGGGATTTTTTTTTTGCCAAGAAGGTCAAAGGTCAAACGGTCAAAGATCAGGTGAAAGTGCTGAACTTCTTTCTCCATATCTCGGAAGTGGCTCAAGTTATCTTGAAACTTACTATGTATTTATGTGTGTTCTGCCTGACAGTGATTCTCTTATAAATCTTAGGGTCAAAGGCCAGATGAAAATGATAACAATTTACTGTTCAATACAGAAATTGCACTTTTTCTCCATGCCTTGAAAATTACTCAATGCATAAACTTATGAAAGGGTCAAAGTCAAGTTAAAGTTCTTAAATCCCCAAATACAGGCTCTCCCATTCATCCAATTAAACATAGGTGAAGGAAGGTGAATATTCAACACATTTGTGATAAACATGTCATTTCAATATTTTGCCAATTTTGTGAAAATGTAATCACACATTGTCCACATTTACTATAGACCTATTAGGAGAATCATGCATTATGGCGGAGGCATACCAGTCGCCATAGCGACATTTCTAGTTTGTTTGTTTTGGGTTTTTTTGGCCAGGGGGACGAATGTACATAGACATTGGTAGTCAATGTAGTTCATTCAGTGACTAAGACACTGTTCACCTTCATATTTTCTAAATCGTATTCCACGTATATCTGTGGACATTTAGCTCTGTGTGTACAAACAAAAATGACTTTCATCTCCAGAACATCTTTAAGATCTCAAGGACAAGTTCATTTTTCTGATTGTGAAGCAAAAAAAAAAATAAAAATAAAAATAAAACAAAACAACAAAACAAAAAACTAAATAGTTATTACATTTAGCTCACCTGAGCCAAAGCCTCAAGTGAGTTATGATCAGTGGTCATGGGGAGTTGGTTTATTTGTGTACATATGATGAGTTACAATCATTGGTCATGAGGAGTTGGTTTATTTGTGTACATATGATGAAAAATTCTAAGTGGAAACTGAAGAGCATTTTCGTTGCAAATTACTTTGCCTAACAATCTTCATATGCCGATAATGCCAGCTGTTACTAATTCATATTTTCCATGTGTAGATGAAATGCTACTTACTGCTGTTGAGGGTTGCTGCATTGGCAAATGTCTTTTAATGATTAATCAGTGCTCTCAGTCAAAACTATCATATTAATCTGGAATGATACTAGGTGATATTTCCAATGGTTCCCAAAATGCAGAGAAATTGTTCACCCACTGTTTGTTTGGAGTAAGAGGAGGGACCCCAGATTACAATGGATCTCTTTGTTATCCTTGATCCAGGTATTTTAGCAAGGCAAGGAAACTGAAAATTACCATCTCTCGTGTAAAATCAGTTCTAAGTGCAATTTGTGAATTATGTGACCAAGGATTGATACTTGGGGACATTTACTGTCTATTTCCATGTCATGATTTTAAGGCAGCTTGATGCAAGCTTTGATGAGGCAACTTGTAATAAATGTTTCAGAATAGATCTCCAAGAGAAATTGCAAGCAAGAGGTGTACATCTTTGTGAAAAACAATGAAAATTTGTATTGCCTGTAGCTTGTGCTCTTCCCCCACAGCTGGAGAAAGACATGGCCAACATTGCCCCAGGCACACCAATACCAGAGCTCGCCCATATCATTCTAGCTCTGGAGAGCTGTGGGCACCAGGACCCTGACTTCATCCCATTTGCAGTCCTGAACATGCTCATGGGAGGTGGTGGCTCCTTCTCAGCTGGTGGCCCAGGCAAGGGCATGTACACCCGCCTATACCTGAATGTGCTGAACAGGTACCATTGGATGTACTCTGCAGCAGCTGTCCACTACAGCTATGAGGATAGTGGCATATTCTGCATCCAGGCCAGTGCTAGCCCAAGTATGGTGAGTTAAGGATGTATGTGAAATTTGTCCATGGATGTTGCTTTGAATAGTATCATGCTGAACTACTTGGCTATTTACAGATGAATCTTTGATGGCATCAGAAATGTCTAGTCATGCATTTACATATGAAGGAGTGAAATCATGTCATTACAAAGGTGTAAGTTTGGTGTCTAGTTTTGTGACATCTATTTAATTTTCTATAAGTTGACCAAGTGCATGAGTGAGTAATCATTTACCTGCTGCTGTAAACATTACTGAAAGTCACAAAAATTAGTCTTTTACACTCTTGAAAGTGAATTTTGCATGTTTTCATTTATCAGGTGAGAGAACTCCTAGAGGTGATCATCAGAGAATTTGTCCGCATGGCAGGCAGCGTAGATGAAGTGAGTATTTCACAACTAGCATGATGAATTCACAATTCAAAATTTGGTACGGAATGGAGCTCATGACCAAATGTCCACAATTGGGGTGGATTTATACAGTGCTATTCTGTTGCAGGGCCCCAAGAATGACAGTGTATAAACTACAGATGGAGCTACCCTGGGTAAAGAATACTGAATGAATAAATGAATATATAAATATCTGTGATGTGTTGTGTGTGCAGCTACGAGGAAAATGGTGCCCAATTGATGCTTGAGGATTTTAATTCAATACCTGCTTGATTCAACATTGTTGAATTTTGAGTTTAATGTGGCTTTCATTAGACAGTGTTACCTCTATGTGATTTGGAAATTGATGCGCTTTCTCTCATACCACAAAGTTATGATACTGTTCACCGAGTCATGTAGTAACTAAATAATGAAAGCACAACATTTTGTAGTCATGATTTAGAACACATTAGGCATTCATCCATCACTTGATAATAAGATTAGATAACAGTGTTTGCATGTATGCACACATACACTAACAAACTCATCTTAGGTTTGTGTTGTCAGCATATCATACTACTGTGATACTTTGTTCCATTTGTCGTGGCCCATCAGTGGTAATATGTAGAGTTGTGAAAGAAGAGATAAAGTGCAAAATGTTGATATACTCTGGTTTCTACCATTTCAAGTCAGAATTTAGAAATGTTCTGCTGTACCTGGTTTAATTCAAACAAAACTGATTTTACTTTTTACCGTACCTGAGCCTCTTGCAGTCACTTCCCTTTTTTTTTTCAACCATTTCTGTTATTTTTGGCCTGTCATCTTCTGTCTGTTTGCCAAATTGGCTGTAATCATTCTTTTGAATCAAGGGGATAAACAGCTGGATTTCCAATATTCAAACATACTGTAAATTCTTGTATGGTAACAGTCCAAGAAATTCAGTATTTTCTGGCCTATCTTGAATCTTTTCTGGTTTGGCCATACTTTAAGGTTGAACTCAGCCGAGCAAAGCGACAATTGCAGTCAATGCTGATGATGAATCTGGAGTCAAGGCCAGTGGTCTTTGAGGATATT
Source organism: Diadema setosum (assembly GCF_964275005.1). Lineage (NCBI taxonomy): Eukaryota > Metazoa > Echinodermata > Echinoidea > Diadematoida > Diadematidae > Diadema > Diadema setosum. Next base: position 15,646,787 of record NC_092701.1, on the reverse strand, counting down.
GGGAGGCAAGTCCTTGCCACAGGGGTGAGGAAACATCCCAGAGAGTTTGTTGCTCTCATAGGTAAGTTTCACTGAGCTACTTTTTTGTCCCCGCCGAACGAGTTCGAGCAGGGGACTATGAAACGGGCTCCGTACGTGTGTGTGTCCGTGTGTCCGTCCGTGTGTCCGTCCGTCCGTCCGTGTGTCCGTGTGTGCGTCCGTGTGTGATCAAAATCTTCAATTTGCTACTTCTCTGTTATTTATGAGCCAATTTTGATTCTGTTTGCTTTATATGATAGCACTACATGGGAGCTTTGAAACTTCTACACAGAATTTCAGTCGTGACCTTTGACCTTGACCTTTGACCTATATTGTACATTTTGCTACAAAATGCTACTCCTTCGCCATTTCTAACCCGATTTCGATTCCGTTTGCTTTATGTGATGGCACTAGGTGAGGGCTTCAAAACTTCTACACAGAATTTTGACCTTTGACTTCTTTGACCTTTGACCTTGATTTTTTGACCTATATTGTACATTTTGCTACAAAATGCTACTCCTTCGCCATTTCTAACCCGATTTCGATTCCGTTTGCTTTATGTGATGGCACTAGGCGAGGGCTTCAAAACTTCTACACAGAATTTTGACCTTTGACTTCTTTGACCTTTGACCTTGATTTTTGACCTATATTGTACATTTTGCTACGAAATGCTACTCCTTCGCCATTTTTAACCCGATTTCAATTCCGTTTGCTTTATATGATGGCACTAGTTAAGGGCTTCAAAACTTCTACACAGAATTTTGACCTTTGACTTCTTTGACCTTTGACCTTGATTTTTGACCTATATTGTGCATTTTGCTACAGAATGCTACTCCTTCGCCATTTCTAACCCGATTTCGATTCCGTTTGCTTTATGTGATAGCACTAGGTGAGGGCTTCAAAACTTATACACAGAATTTTGACCTTTGTCTTCTTTGACCTTTGACCTTGATTTTTGACCTATATTGTACATTGGCTACAAAATGCTACTCCTTCGCCATTTCTAACCCAATTTCGATTCCATTTGCTTTATGTGATGGCACTAGGTGAGGGCTTCAAAACTTCTACACAGAATTTTGACCTTTGACTTCTTTGACCTTTGACCTTGATTTTTTACCTATATTGCACATTTTGTTACAAAATGCTACTTCCGGCGGGGACATATGTTACGCACCGCGTAATTTCTACTTTTTTTTTTTTTTTTTAGCCATTGCAGACTTATGTAGTAGCATAAACATCAGAGTGATGCCTCTGGAGTATATGTAGCCAAAGATTTCTTTGTGAAGCATCACTTGGGCATTTATGTATCTAGTGACAATCTTCACCTAGATCGGAAACCATATCAGAATACTTTTCTTTACAGAGATGGTTTGAAATTATGAATAACTGTGTCACTGTAGTTAAGATTCCTTGTTATACCCCCGCCACACATAGTGTGAAGGGGGTATATAGGAATCACCATGATGTTGGTCCGGCGGGCGGGCGGTCTGTTGCAAAATCTTGCGTCGCGAACTCCTCCTACAGTTTTGAAGCAATTTAAATGAAACTTATGGTAAATAATGATATTGAGGTATAGATGTGCAAGACATGTTTTTATGCCTCTGCCACGAAGTGGTGCCGGAGGCATGTTTTCGGGTTGTCCGTCCGTCCGTCCGTCCTTCCGTCCGTCCGTAATGAATTTTGTGGACAAGGTAACTATCAAAACCTGTTGAGGTATCCTAATGAAACTTGGCATGTATGTGTATTAGGGGGTGAAGTTGTGCCTATCAACTTTTGGGTGTACATGCTCAAGGTCAAAGGTCAAAAGGTCAAGGTCAAATACATGAAATTTCACTATTTCCACCATATCTATTGAATGCATGAAGATATTTTCTTGAAACTTAGTGTATACATGTATTACCCAATTAAGATTTTCTGGTGAAAGTTTGGGTCATGAGGTCAAAGGTCAAAGGTCAAAAGGTCAGGGTCAAATACATAAAATTTCACTATTTCCACCATATCTATTGAATGCCTGAAGATATTTGCTTGAAACTTAGTGTATACATGCATTACCCAATTAAGATTCTTTGGTGAAAGTTTGGGTCATGAGGTCAAAGGTCAAAAGGTCAAGTAAAAATATTAAAACTTTTTTTTTCTCCATACCTTGGAAAATTGTTGAAGGTATCTTCATGGAACATAGTATATACATATACTGACTGGAAGTGATTATCTAGAGAATGTAGGGTTCATGGGGTCAAAGGTCAGGGGTCAAAGGTCAAGTGCAACACTTCAAAATTTTACTATTTCCCTCCTATCATGCAATGCCAGCAGGGTTATTTTTTTTTACACTTGGTGTATGCATACATGTGTAACCTAATAGAAATTCTCTGGAAAGTTTTTTTTCTTCTTTTTTTTGCCTCAAAGGTCAAAAGGTCAAAGATCAAGTGAAAGTGCTGAACTAACTTTTTCCTCCATATCTCGGAAGTGGCTCAAGTTATCTTGAAACTTAGTACATATTATGCATGTTCTACCTGAAAGTGATTATCTTATGAATTTTAGGGTCAAGGGCCAGATGAAAATGGTAACAATTTACTATTCAATTCAGAAATTGCACTTTTTCTCCACACCTGTACCTTGAAAATTACTCAATGCCTAAATGTATGAATGGGTCAAAGTTGAGTTAAAGTCCTTAGATCCCTAGATACATGCTCTCCTATTCATCCCATTAAACCTAGGTCAAGGAAGGTGAACATTCAACACATTTGTGACAAACTTGTCATTTCAATATTTTGCCAATTTTGTGAAAATGTAATCACACATTGTCCACATGTACTATCTAGACCTATTGGGAAAATCATGCATTATGGCGGAGGCATACCAGTCGCCAAAGCGACATTTCTAGTTTGTGTTTGTCAGACAATGCGTTGCCATGGTAACCATAATTTTACCAAAACCTTGTGGATTGAATAACTTCCATAGTATTTGAGCAATCAATTTCAAAATTGGTATCTATGATGATCTATAGGTGTAGTTATGCAAGACACTCTTTGTGTTTGTACTTGACAAAGTATTGCCATGGTAACAGCATGTTTTCTTCGAAATCTTGTGGAGTGAACAACTTCCACAGTTTTGAAGCAGTTGAAATCAAATTTGGTAGGCATTATGTCCTTGAGGCATAGATGTGGAACACATAATTTTTGTGTTTGTCGGACAAAGTGTTGCCATTGTAACCATAATTTTACCAAAACCTTGTGGATTGAATAACTTTCACATCATTCAAGCAATTAAGGTCAAATTTAGTATGTTTGATGATCGGGAGGTGTAGTTATGCAAGACACCAATGTGTTGATATAAGAAAATGTGTTGCCATGGTAAACACTCATTTTTGTATCAAATTGAACCGTTTAATCTATGAAGGTGAAATTTGGTGTGTATGATTCCCTTTAAGTGTAGTTTTGCAAAAATGTCCTTTGTATTTGTATCGGACAATGCGTTGCCATGGTAACCGCATTTTTTTTAAAATCCTGTTGAGTGAACTTCTTCCACAGTTTTCAAGCAATTGAAACCAAATTTGGTAGGCATTATGGCCCTGAGGTATAGATGTGGAACACACAATTTTTGTGTTTGTCACACAAACCGTTGCCATGGTAACCACAATTTTACCAAAACCTTTCCAATGTGTTAGTTTAAGGAAAATGTGTTGCCATGGTAACCACTCATTTTTGTATCAAAATAAACCATTCAAGCTGTGAAGGTCAAATTTGGTGTGTATGATGGTCTTTAAGTGTAGTGATGCTGGGGGAAATCATGTTTCCATTTGCTGTAAGTTTTATACTTAGTATCAACTCTGTAATTGTACAGTAAACTAAAATTATTCTGTTTCCAATTCAACAAGTGCACAAACTTGGTATTAACGTCATTGCCCCCGTGACATCACATACTATAAAGCAACACTTGGGGCGGGGATATTAATCACCTTCAGTGATAATTCTAGTTTTCTTTGATATCTTTGAGATAGGGAATACCCATACTCGTGAATAATCCTGGAATCCACTTGCCTATCCTGTGTTAAATCTGTAGTGCATTTTTGGCCCACAGATAAGGTAACAGCAGACGATATCCGGCGGGTTGCCCATCGTATGCTTCAGTCACAGCCATCTATGGCAGCTCTCGGGGATCTCTCTAAGTTACCAGACTACTCAGATATCCAGTCAGGTCTTCTTCACAAGGAGGGACGTCTGCCAAGAAAGTATGCCTTCTTTAGGAGATGATTGATGTGAAGAGTGTGAATGACACATCAAATAATCAACAAATCATGTTCACCCAGTCCCTTTTCATTTTGCCCTTGTCATCTTCAACTTAGTTCAGCTAAAGTGAAGTGGTCAAGCTTGGTCTGTGTTATGCAGGGTTTTGACAAAATCTGGGACTGATGAAAGTCAGTGCTTGTTCTGAGGCACAACTAACAACTGAACTGTCTTTTAATCAATATCAAAAGGGAAAGCATGAAAAATGAGTCTAAATGCAGATCTGTAATGTTGGAAATTTTTTTAGCAACAGAATAAATGAAAATTGTGTACCTCTCACAGGAGAAGTCTTTGTGGCTAGCATAGAGACATCACATGTAGAATGACAGGAAACTAGTTTTACATGCCTTAACAAGATGTCTCCTGCCAAAGTGGAACAACATTTGTAAAGTGTGGTAGATTTATAACCCAATATCTGTTTCCAGATTTTTTCATCCCCAGTTGTGATTAATGCCTGATTATTCAGTGTGCCATTATGACCCTACCTTGCTACCCCAGCCCCTGTGTGATGGCCATCAAATACTGCAAATGTCTTGGTGTGAATACTTTGAAGCATGCTTAGAGGCTCATTATGTTATTGCACAAAGTACTCCATTTAAGAAAAGACATGCACCCCATTAGCCACAGAAAAATGTGGAGAAAGATCAGCAGATTGCTTACCTTGCTATCAGGTGCTTGGTCTGTTATGTTTGGGTAATGAGGGAGTAATCCTTACTCTAGAAATTGAAAGGTTCCTCTCTTACCAAGAGCTTGAATTACTATCTGTATTGAAATATACTTGTTGTATTGTGTCATTTGACTGGAGAATTCTAAATTCCCATTTCTGAACTTTCCTGTCATTGAAGAAGGAAAAAAAAGTGTAATTACTTACAAATTTATCAGTTGTATGATGGATAAAAGCAAACTGCAGTATGTTTCCAAGACCTACAAATTCAAAGTGGGTGGAAGGCGGTGTCTTCAGAATCACATTTTTGTAAGAGCTTGGCCTGAACATAGTATAAAAGATATATTGTAAACCATTTTGCATGAATGCAAAGTGAATCCATGTTAACTAGGTTTTATTATGATGTCTCTTTTCTATTTTCGTGTTATGATTTGTTTTCATTTGAATACCATGCACTCCCGTTACAACGAACACAGTTATAATGAAATTTTGTGACAACAAATTGAAATTCCAGTCCAAAAATTATCGTTATTAAAGTCTATGGTGCAAATTTGCTTAGAACAAACATGATTATAGCAAAATTCGCATTACAACAAAGTCATTTTCAAGAGCAATTGATAAAGTCTGACAAAAGAAATGCGCTCTGGTATAATGAAATGCAGATCGCTTACCAAATGGCCTACAAAGCAGAGCAAACAGAGCATCTCTGCATTTAGTTTTCAAACTAACCATGAAAGTACAAATAACTTTATGCTCTGTCTTACATGTGAAATTGAAATGATGTTGATGAGATAGCATCGCATTTAATATTTCTTTTCAGTGTATGATGAGATTGTAATGCATGGTTTGCATGATTGCATCATGTACATGTACTTGGTTATAATGAAATTTCAATATCATTATAACAAAAGGGAACTGCTGGTCCTGACGACTTTGTTTTAACGGGTGTCCACTGTATATGTCACTTCAAAAGGCTGGATGTTATTTCCCATCAGAGTGTTTTCCCCCCTATATTTGAAATACTGTACTCAGTAATGCATATCACATGATAGAAGTGGAAGAGAAGTTGCTATGTTTTAATCAAAAATTCCATTCGTGCTGATAGACTTGATATCAGTCTAAGAGATGCAATGAAATACATCAGACATTTCCTTTAACATGAGATATCAACACCAAATACAAACACACGTGAAATTACTTTTTGATGAGATATTTGCATAAAGAAATGTTAATAGTCTAGCAATCACTTTTAATGTGATTATCTTGATATTGTTTGTTATATTTCAATGAGCGTATATCAAAGTAGATGTATTTAGATTGAATGTTTAAGAAAGTAAGTTACGCATGGTTGCTAGTAACCATGACTATCACATTTTTCTGTATTTACATGGACCTAAAATGGCTTTGTAATTTGGTTTTAACAACTTTATCATGGTTAAACAACATTAGAACACAAAGTATGGCCTAAAAGTGACCTCTCAATATGTTTATTCTTTTCTCTGTTCATTATTAATTCCTGATGTTTGAATTATTATACAACAGTATTGCTCAAATGAAGAGAAAACAAGAAATTAAAAGAAGAGAAAGCTATCAGTTTTATGTATACAGTTAAACTCGCATAAGTCGATCTTCTCGGGACTAAGCAAAACACATCGACTTAGGCGATTTTCGACTTGTGCGTAAGTCGAAAAAAATCGACTTACAGTTTCACCACAGGTACATACATGTATGTTTAATGTACATGTATGTTGTCTACTCTGGAGCCGAGAGCTGGAGCGGTGTGCCGCAGCACGGGTCGCCCGGCAGGGCCGCGGCTAACTTTGCATGGACAGTGCATTAGTATTGGCACAGGTCCAATTACTTTACACCCTTGTTAAACCTTGGGGAAGTGAATATGAACGATATTTGAGCAGTGATTGATTCCAGTTTACCATACCGTGGCTTGAAATGCGTGTAGAGGTGCAATTCTGATTTACCCGTGCCCGTAACTTTCCCCCTACTTTCCGCTTTGAAAACTCAGCAGCTTCATCCATTATACCACTCCACTGCACAGGGCTGCAAATGCCAAGCTACATGTACACTGCAAGCTCAATACTGTACATGTAAATGAACGCATGTGTGCTGTACGAACGCTGTACGTACGTACAATTGTACGTAGCGCGACAGCTGACAGGGCTGTACCAGCGGACCTCCAAATACAAAGAGAGTTAAACGATCCCATGCGATCGCTTTGAATTTTGATTTTAGATTTTTTTTTTGTCACCTCAAACTCATCTGACAAACAAAATAATGATGAGTAATAAATAATGAATAATAAATGACAGTGATTTATTACACAATAAAATCTTATTCGACTTAGGCACAGTGAATTCAATGGTTTTTTCCGTGAAAGTGTTCTTGGAATTTCATCGACTTAGGCGAGTATTCGACTTACAAATTTGACTTGTGAGTGAATTAATACACGTACGTCAATGGGGAAAAATCGGGACTTTTTAAAATCATCGACTTACGCGATTATTCGACATATGCGACGTCGACTTAGGCGAGTTTAACTGTATGTCGTCACAGTGGCCAAAGATGTTATGTATAGATATACTTACACAGCACATCATTGCTTGATCTATACAATAGTAGTACATTCTACCTGTATATAGATATATTCCCAGTCCAGAAGAGCACATCCTGACATGATATACATGTTGTACAACACTATCAGGGTAAGGGAAATCGCCAAGAAACAACATAAATGAGGTAGAGTGGGGATGGTAGATGGGAAGTAATCATCTCATGCACATCATGTGACATGTATCTCTATCATCAGCATAATGCAGTGATTACTCTTTCTAACGCTATTGACATGGAAGGCATAAGCCCCTTTTTATTGGCAAATGATTGATTTCAGGACATTACAGCAGTTGTCCAATGTGTTGTTTGTATCATCCTTTGTAAAATGTTCACATATCTGTCATGGTATTCTTCAATAATTTGTTTGTTGCATGATACACCTATCAATATTCACCCTCACCTAATGTGTCATGCTGATTTCCTCTTGTACATGAATATTTCCTTCCTGTTGTGTGAAAATAATTGATGATAAAATTTGTTAGTAAACAATGCCTTGAAATTCCGTACTGTAGGGATTCTTCAGTTGATGCTAGTACTTGCTTAGTGAATTACCCCTTTATGTCGGTACTGGCAGTCAGCCATGTCGCATTTTTCCACATGCTTAATACTCATTCTTTGTAGTTAACAAAACCCCACCCCTTCTACCAATTACAATTGAAATATATATCAAAATTCACTCTTTCCTGCAGCCGAAAATCTAACAGAGTATCCCATATTCCTTTCTACTCCCTAGTGATCGACTACAGGTTTAACTTACTGGAAGACCTCGGGATGTATGGGATATCTTCGACAACTCAAATGTTTTGGCAAAGATTGGTTCTTTCTCTAGGCAGAAAGTTATATAATGTCTTTTGATTGGGAAGGTGGTTAATCATCTCAAAAAGACTTTATGTGCAAGCAAAGGAGAGCAAGATTTGTCAACAAATGGTCTGATCTGCACCTGTCTCGTATGTCTTCAGATTCTGCTAGAATTATATTCAGGTGACCTGTATTCATCAGCAACATATCCTCAAAAGTTTGTCATGAAATGTTTGTGACTGGAATATTGCATATGTCATCAAAATTCCTTGTTGGTGATACTTCATGGGAGATTGTGCAAAAAGAGTTTCCTGAAAGGAGAACACCCATGTCCATATCACACCTGAAATAAACTGAGTAAAACTTGTGAGACAAAGCCACCTAGTGTAGTATTTATATGAGTATATTTTGTCTGAGGTTGATGACACACTGATTAAAAGTAGATAAAAGAAAAGAATTTTCTACTAAAGGTGAAAATGACTGTTTAATCATGCTCCTACATCACTTCAATCTCCCTCTTTCTCACTCATCATGACTGAATACCATTCCAAATAAATTTCATATAGGAATCTTGCAATTTAGACATTTAAGGTGGAAGCTTGCATAATGTTTCCTAATTAGATATGAATCATTGTCTATAAATTTGTAGATCTGTGTGATGTCTCTTAAATAATACTATATAGCTCATCAAGCCTGTAATTTCCTCCCAAATAATCCACTTTTTTTTCTTCTTTTTTTCAGCAGCCATGCCAGCTGACCTTAATGTGAAATCGTTTAGAAACAAATTCAGGACCAGAGCCTTGTCACATACAAGACTAGCTGTGTTTAGTACCATGCAAAGAAAAAAAATATAAAACTAGAAAAGAAAAATAATTATGATTGTAATTATGATAATGAAATAAAATAAAATGATAAATGAATAAAACATACAAACAAATAGCACCTGTCATGGCAATAGCTGATAAGGAGTTGGCTGTTTGTTTCATGATATTTGCTATTATTTCATATTTTATATTGAGAACTACATGTAATTTGAGTGTTTTTGCAGCAGGTATAGCTCTTGTAGCTTTAATAGTGCTGTATTGAATCACTCGCAGTTGCTTAAGAAAGGAAAAAAAGGATTACTCTCCAACTGAATTGGCATTGTTTGATGTAACCATTTGATGCTAACCATAGTCATTGATATTGATTTGTTTGCTACAGATACATTGTGTGACAACTTCACGTAGTGCACTGAGTGTGTCACAGCCTGGGTTTAGATTGTCTTGTACAAATCACCCTCTGATCATTAACCTTCATGCTCTGTAAACGTATGCGCAGAAAGCAAATCCCCCCACAATTTTTTAGACATTGCATTTGTAAAGCAATGACAGATCTAATGGGGGCACTGTGGCATAGTTGATAAGACTCATGAATTCCAGTCGGAGGACCCGAGTTCAATTCCCGCCCATGGACAAGATGTTTTTACCCACCATATCCATCTTGACCCAGGTGTACAAATGGGTATGTTGCAATGCTAGGGTAATAATAATGACAAGGCCCTCTGGTTGAGCAGTGGTAACATTGTTGAGGCTACCCTGGATAAAGAAGACCATATAATCATAATTGTTATTACCTATGAAGATTTATTTGTCAGCCAGTTAATATCAAATTTGTGTAATTGGGAGTAGTTTTGATAGTAGCCAGTGTGTTTGCATAACACTCTGATCATTGCTGATGAACAAAAAGTAACAAACTTTTTATTTTCTCAGTAGGACCAGCCTGTCATTAAACTAACATTCTGTATGCATGTGTGTCAGATTGTCAAATTGTTCTGCACTTCCATCTGCCTGTGTTGTCATTTTAATATTTGCATGTCCATGTTATAGTTTCACTACAGTGTAGTCAAATCATCATGGGGAGGAGTGCCAACTAACACTTGGAAGTATTTCCCATTCTAACATTCTGTGCTCATGTAGAATGAACTGCTTATAGTTGAAACTTTACCAAAATACATTGGTATTCACATTGCATTCGAACAGGTAATTTGTTACAGGGCCACTCTGTGCTCATATCTAATCAAACCATTTTGTTTGAACTATGGAAATGTTTTCAGACACTTCCCCTGCAAGGCCATCAAGATCCTCATATTTCCCTTCTAGGCTTCCCTGCAAGGTGTTTGCTTCCGTAGCATCACTTATTCATCAAGAAAACATATCAAATTCTTTTTCATGGTCTGTCTATAATGTGGACAAAGAAAAAAATTAATTAGTCTCATTGCCACTGCCAACTGGGAAAATACAATTGACTCACTTCTTCATAGATTCTTCTTTGATGCTCGATGAAAATGACGGTACTATGAAGTAAGTCCTTCCAGAGAAAATCTCCTGACAGAATGGCATAATTGTATTGCATTGTGTTCTGTGTGCTTAAGCCATTTATTTAAGAATTGTTTCAGCCTTCATTTCTGTATATGAATATGCAGTGGACTCAAGGGCAAGGTAGAGTCATACAATCTGTACTTATGAAAGAGGTCCTATAAAACTTATTTTGTTATTGGTGCTGTTGTTCATGATTTTGTTTAATGTTATTCCAATGTGCAAGGGAATTAAGGACACAGAGACAGATTTCAGCACAGTCATAAAGTCCTTGCTTTGGTAATGCTACAATCATATCAGTGACCATCTATTTGATTTGGACAGCATTCAGAGAGTTTGCTACAATTATCACAGCCAAAAGCAATACCAATCTGAGGAAGGATTGCATTTGTTGCATGGAATGATAAATTTTCCAGTGGCTGTTGCCGTAAACAAAGCTTTCATTGAAAGTCCAAATTTTACAACAAACCATAGATAACTTGCATCAGATTTTTTCTTTTTAAAATTGTGATCACTATTGACAATATTTGTCTGTCTTGTAAATGTATTGATAACAAATTCAGATGTTGAATGATGTTGCAGGGTCTATTCAGTAGTTTGAACTTGTCATTACATTAAATGTAGCACAGAATTGTGACTTGTGTAATAAATGTATACAGAACTATAGCTTGCTACATGAAATATTGCAATACATTTGTACAACTTGCAGTTTATAGCATTTATATGAGTAAGTTTTAATGACTATGGGTGTATGTGAAGAGGCTCACTGAAACGGTTTTTGAGAAGTGACAAATGATGTTAACATGATCTTACAATTTCAAATGCTACCTATGATTGTCTCACCAGACGAAAAGCCGGTTTTGTACTCTGTGATGTTTATACACTGTTGATGCCCTTCTGGCTGTCAACTGTCAAGTTATGCTTGTAAATATTTTCAGAATATAAACTGTATCAGACATTTGTAACTTATTGATTTGTATGGTTTTGCTTCTTTGTCACTGACATGTATTTTCCATAGATGAATAAGCTGAAACATTCAAATTAATGAAATTTTTGCATCAAGTTGTTTTCATTGCCACTGATTGACAATTGCAAGTTTGTTTGTTTGTTTTTATTTCTGCATTCAATCAGATACAATTTGAATACAAATTTCAAAAAGTACAAAGACAAAGAATAGCAAGTGCAGTGAAGTAAATCAATAACAGTACACAAATAGATACACATAGGTGATTGCATTGAGCAATGTAGATACACAGAAACATAGAATACAATGTAAAATGTACAGTATTTTTCAGTAAACAACAGAGATCATTGAATGCCGGAGACCACCACTGTAAGCGATTAAGCTTGAAATGGATGGAGGCCTCATAAAAAGACTATCCAATGACAAAACTCTCTTGGAGGAAAGTGATCAGGTGGGTGCAGTGCAGTTGCAGGTGTGATTGCAAGATGCAGTTGAAGGAAGAAAATAGAGATTGACAAAAAAATGGCAATCATTTACCATAAATATTTGTTATCTTGATTAGTTTGGAGAATATGATTGTATCAAATATCATTTTAGTGAAGCTTTCAAAGAATGAATACTTGAGCAGGACTTCATATTGTCTGGGAGATTATTCCAAATGTCCGGACTCGAATGTCTTATAGATTTACAGTATGTGTCACTAATAATTTGGGATTCAAAAGATGGAAATTTCTACCTATACGAGTAGGGTACGAATGGACAGAAGTATTAAACCTAAACATGTTATTAAACGATGGAAGTTGATCATGAATATATTTAAACAGAATTACTGCTACTTGAATAATATTCAAATCAAAAACCTTCAATGTTTTAAGTTCATGAAATAAAGAATCAGTATGAGCCAGAAAATGCAATCCTGTACAAATACGTATAACTTTCTTTTGTAAATTTGAAAATAGAATTTATTTTGGTAGAGCCGCAAGTTCCCCATACAACATTGCAATAACTTATATATGGGAGAATTAAGGAATTATATAATAGAAATAAATGGAACGAGGAAAAAAGAACTTCAGCTTGGAAATAATCCCTATATTTTTAGAAATACATGTAACATGATGCAAATGCTCATTCCAAGTCAAACTTTCATCTATATATACTCCCAAAATTTTGAATTTGTTTTCTTTTCTAATGGGATATCATCAATGTTAATATGTATCAGCGTATCTACATTACGAGAATGAAGTTTAAAATAAATGAAATGAGTCTTTTTTTTATATATTCAAAGAAAGTTTATTAGACTTAAGCCAATTTGATACTTTACTAATTTCAATATTTAAAGTATTTAAAATCTTAAGATCTTTATGAGAATAAAATATGTTGGTATCATCAGCAAATAAAACAAAAGAGAGAAGAGAGGATGTATTAATGATATCATTGACATAAAGAAGGAATAATAGTGGGCGCAGAATTGAGCCTTGAGGAACACCACATTTGATTAAAAGGGGATCAGATTCACAACCATAACTGTTGTCTTCTATTAGATAATCTTTAAGCCATAAAAGTGCTTGACCCCGAATACCATAATGACTAAGTTTGGAGAGTAGAATAGAATGGTCAAGAGTGTCGAATGCCTTACTCAAATCACAAAATATACCTGCAACATGTTCTTTATTTGCAATAGCACTTGTAATTTTATCATAAATTTGTATCAATGCTAAATCAGTGGAATAATTCTTTCTGAAACCATATTGATTGGGAATAAGTAAATCATACTTAATGATAAATTTAAGAAGTCTACTACATGTAGAAACAATTTTTTCTAAAATTTGGATATACTAGGCAACAAAGAAATGGGACGATAACTGCTAATTTCATGAGGATCATCTTTTTTATAAATAGGATTGACTTTAGCTATTTTCAGCAGATCTGGAAAAAATACCTCGTGATAAAGAAAGATTAACTATTTCTTTCAAAAGCGTCATACTTATTTTGTCAAAACCACAAGATTTGGAACTATTTAAAGATTTGGTGATATTGATAATTTCACTGGGACTTGTTGGGTTGAAATAAAAAGACTCTTGATTTTGGTCAAAAAGATAATCTGTAAAATGAGCAGAAGTATTGCTAATTTTAGTAGCAAGTTCTGGACCGATGTTAACGAAAAATGAGTTAAATGAGTTTGCATACGTATAGGGATCTTTTATTTTGATGCCGTTTAATGTGATATTATCCGTTGGCGGAGAATCGGGCTTTTTACCTAGGACCTCTGATGATTTTCCATGTTGCAATTACGGGATAAACGAATCGATTTTGTCAATCTATTTCGATAAACTTTATACATATTCAAATTAAATTCAGTTGGGTTACGAATGTGTAACTCATACAAAAAAATTTCGAGTGTTTATAGATTTCAAAATACCTTTTGTAACCCAAGGATTTCTTGGTTTACTTCAGTTATTTTTTATTCTACATAAAGGAATATTATTTTCCTAATAATACAACAATTTATCATCAAAACATTTATATGCCAAATTAACATTATTAATACTATCAATATCTCTCCATTCCTCCAAAAATAAATTCTGTTTCAGCAATTCTACATTGCGTTTTGATTCTTTATAATGCCATATTTTATCAAATAATTTGTTACAACCCAATTTACGTTCACAAATTGAGAATATTGGTAAATAATCAGAAACTTCAGAACATAATATACCCCCGTAATTGTGTTATTATATACATTCGAAAAATTATCAATCTGAGTTGATGAGTGCGGATTTATCCTGATGGGTTTATTGATAATCGACACAAAACCATATATATGAGTACATTAAATGCATAAAATTAAGGGAATTAGATCAGATGTGGGGGAAAAATTTATGTTGAAATCACCAAAAATAAAAACATGTTTACTTTCATTGCCTATCTTATGGAGATATAAATCCAATTCATCGCAAAATGATTTCACAGTTCAGATCAGGGGGTCGATAAATTAAACCTATAATAACATTTTTAGAAATTGGGTTATCAATTTCAATGAATAACGTTTCTGCATATCTTAATGTGATTTCAGAACGGATTTTGAACTGTAAATTTTGTGCAATGTAAAACGCAACACCGCCACCCCTTTTTCCTTGACGATCAGCCCTAATAACTAATTTATAATTGGGTAAATTAAAGATATCTGGGGAGTTTTGATGTAACCAAGTTTCACTTATTCCAATAACAGAAAATTCAAAATTGTTTAAAGAGTGCAAAAGATTTTCCAAATATTCAAAATTTTTATTCAAACTCCTAGAGTTTATATGAAGAAGTGAAATATTATCTGGACTATACGGTATGGTATCATTGAATTCAAGGGGTGTGTTTACTGTCGTGCATAGGCATAACGTCAGCAAGAATATCGGGAGTATTCACCTGTGACGCCATTTTGAATACAGAAATGTAAATTATCGGAGATTTGAAAGACAACTGCATAGGTGCTGATGTGCATTTTGCAAGTGCATACTACTGTGCAGGTGTGTGTACAAAGTGCAAATGTGTGTGGGGTTTCAATATACAATACAAAATTCGATACAATTAGACCCATCTTGGTCACAGTTGCAATAATTACTCAATTACAACAGATCACCAGGGGATAGCCGAACCACCCAGTATAAGGGTGTTGTGTTTTAAAACTTCATTGGCTCGCCTTTATTGGATAAGCAGTTTTCAGCAGCTTTTTTTGCTACACTAAAAATCAGAGATATGGTTCACACTTTTGGTGAGATATTCGATTTTTTTATTTTATTAAAAGAGTAAGGAGTAAGAAAAATATAAACTAGTACATGATTGTATTCAGAGAAATGTGAGGGGATGGACTGTGCGGGGATACCCCCCCCCCCCCCACACACACACACACACACGAAGGAGATTTTACATTTTCACACCTTAAATTCAGAGATCTGGTACACACTTCTGGTGATAATTATGTTCGGTAGAGAGTACAAAAAAATATAGTTATATATATATATATATATATATATATATATATATATATATATGTACATATAATATTATATATATATACATACCGTATGTTAAAAAAAAAAATACTACGGGACCCTCCACTAAGATAACTCTAAAAATAGTGAATCAATCCAAATACAATTTCAGAGTATGAAACTATAACTTACTACCCACATCTTACAGAAAACCTCATCCGATTTGCTTCAGTGGTCAACGAGAAATTAGGAGTCTTGTAGAGCATGTCACGAATCCCTTCCCTCCAAATATGTTCATTGTGTTCACACATTATGCAGTTACAAGAGCATCCAAGTGTTTAACTTGGAAGAATCACTCATGACATGCGTTAATACAGTGATCCACATATCTCTGTGATCACTCAACCAAATTGAATGGGGTTTTCTACATAATATAGCTGAGATTTTATATTCTAAGAACCTGACGTAGCATTTAGACGGTAAAATCATATTGGAAGCTATCAATGCGAAAAACCGATTGTGATTTTTGGGGGGACATTATTTTGTGTGTAAGGGGATAGTGTGGGAGAGGAGACAGCCCCTTTCCACACGAGGAAGATTTTGCATTTTTCTATCTGAAATGCACAGATATGGTGCACACTTTGGATGGAATGTTAAATTTTTGTTTCTATGTAATAAAAAATATTGATCAAAATAAGACTATAGTACAGTTTAGGACTATGTTAAGGGATGTTGTGGGAGCTAGGGGGTATAGTGGGAGGGGGATAACCCTTTCTACGTCATGAGCGAGGGTCTTTTTTTTATTGCTAGTCAATGATCTAGTACACATTTTTGGTGTTTGCAGGATGTTTGGAAAGTCTGATCCTCAAAGATTATAATAAAGTTATAATCTCTGTATCACCTCTATCAACTCTATCAACTCTTCAAACACGAAGAAGCTTTTGCATTATTAGAACTGAAATGATTATTATGACAATATGTCCTTTGCACATTATTTTTTGACTGAGAATATTGGACATTGTCAATCAAAAATTAGGATATACTAAATCTATGTAAGGAAACCGAGCTTCGGAAGGGTTCATTGGAAAGGAGTATGATCCTCTCTTTTTATTATGAGAGAACTTTGGTATTTTGTAAGTGAAAGATCTCATGCATACTTTTTGATGAAATATTAGGGAATTTGTCAATCCCCAAAGTGTACAAACAGGGGCGTCGATCCGTTTTCAAAACGGGGGGGGGGAGGGCAAAACTTTGATGGAGCTAGAAGATCTGTGCGAGGGAGCAGAGCGACCGAGCTTGATGGAAAGAGTGTGGGAGGGGGTGTGGGGTTTAGATTGGCAGACTTCAAAATGTTTCATCTAAAAGAATTTTTCATCTTAATTCTATATAAAATTGTAAAAGTCCCCCTCGCCCCCTATGCAGGGACGTCGATCCTGGAGGACGGGGGTAGGGGAGAGCAAAAATGTAATTTTGTTCCCCATTGATTCCCGAAAATCAGAGGAAAATTTTCTCAGTGCTTTGATAGAAAACTGTCCAAATATTCAATCCGTGTGCAACAGATTGCTGAATTTCAAATTCTGAAAATGAAAAATCTCTCAAGCGTGGGAGGGGGTACCCCTTCCAACCCCGTCCCCGCTCGGCCCTTTACCTATAATAGACTTATACAGTACAACAGATTTCCAAATGTTGCATTTACGTGTGCATCAGATCTATTACTTCAATTAAGTTCGTTTGTAAATGTTTGTATATGTGCTTGTCAATAAGATTGTGTTGTTAACTTGTTATAGTCCATTGCATTCTCTTTTTCTTTGTACGTGTACTTACCTGCATGTGAGCAGGTAGTATCAAAGGATTGTTTATTGCATGCTTTGATTTGTGAAGAAACAAAGTATGATACATTTTATTATAATATATCCCTCTTCCTCTTTTAATTTACCTTTTCCCCGCTCGGTTCCCATAAATTGATTTAGACTCTGCACACTGTGGGGATAGACAATTTTCCGAATATTCCACAAAAGTGCGCATCAGATCGTTGTATGTCAATCCTAAAATTGCAAAAACTCCGCCGTATGGGAGGGGGCTATACCCCTCCCACCCCCTCCCCCTGACAACTTTCATGCATATTGGGGGAGGCCGGTCTACACAGTGGTGTCGCACACGCAGAACAAGAGCTGAGATACCACGATTTAGTCATTCGATTATCTGTGAACATTTCTTTTTCTTACTTTTTTGATAGGAAAAAAGAAAAACAAAAACAAAATCTCACCAAAAGTGTGCACCAGATCGCTGAATTTCATGTCTGGAAATGCAAAATCTGTGGGAGAGGCGACCCTCTCCCCTCCGACACCCTCCCCCCGCTCATACAGTCTCTCCATCACTCCCTCGCACAGATATTTCAACTCAAAGTCCCCCTCCCCAAACGTGAAGACGGATCGACGCCCCTGCCCCTCCCATTCCATTCTCTCTCTCGGTCGCTCCGCTCTCTCGCATATTTTCCATGTACTAATCGCCCCACCCCACATCATTAAAACGCAACGATGCCCCTGGGGATAACTGCTTTAATATTGACTTAAATCAAGAAAATTGAGAAACACAATAGCTGATGTAAGGAAGTATCTACTACATGTACATTATTACATACAAAGAAATGGATATCCTTTTATTACCATTTTAATGATTTCATTTGCGCATAATGCCGGGCGACGCTGCGTTTTGAAAGGGGGGGGGGGGTCAAAACATCGTCTGTCAAGCAAAAAGAAAAGAGAAATAACAAAAAAAAAAGGTCTTCATAATTATTTTGAGGTGTGATTTTCCGCCGAAAGTCGGCTGACGAGCAAAAACAAACAAAACAAAACAAAACAAAAAGAACAAAAAGTGTCCAAATTTTTGCCGCCACTTCCCTCACACTTTATATTTCATACAAAAAGTGGGGGATGCAAAAAAAAAAAAAAAAAAAGGGGGGAACAGCTCTTCCCCCACCGCCACCCCCCCCCCCCCCCCCCCCCCGTGGCCCTACCCCGGCCCACGGTTGCGCCGGCCGATTATGGGCTTGTACTGTAATCGTGATTGTATGTGATTGTGACCATCGCCGAACATCCCCCACTCCTCGGTACGGATTTACGCCGTTAGCTTATTCTTGGGACTCTGCGCGGTGGTTGGATGCTGTTTGTTTGTTTATATAAATTACGTGTTTACGTGTTGTGGGTCTCTTTGTCAGTCCATTCAGGCGTATAATCATATTCATTTTTAATGTCAATGGGCCCCACTCACATTAAGCTCTGCTTCTTGGGGACTCGTATCCATTTGCTTCTAGAATGTTCATTCATTACTGTGACTATATTATGATATGTCTGGTTTTCAACAAATTGAAAGTGAAATTGGAAAAAAAAAAACAACAACAACAACAAAACCTCTCTCCAGCTGGTGCTGTGGTGGTACACGGTCGCTTTGCACGGCTCTGGGCCGCTGATCAAAGAGCCCGCAACAGACACCTTGCCCTGCGTGGCCCCGCGGCTGGTCACCCCAGGCCAAGCCGCCTGGTCATTCGAAGGCCCCATCGGGCATCCTAGCTGCCTAGCAAGGACATCACATCGCAAGATCAGCAGACCGTACGTGCAGCAGCGGGCGGCATTTTTAACGGCTTCAATGATCCGCCGCTCCGATCCGCCGTTTGAGTACGGCCTGTCTCGGCCTTGCGTCCGTACGGACGGCCGCGCGTCGAGGATTTGTTTTGAACACACGAATGAAGACCAAACCGATGCTGCAGCAGCTCCCTGTTCTGTGTGATGGATAACCTGTAGCAGGTAAAGAAAATCGATGTTTCAAGTATTAGTAGACATAGGTGCATGTAATGTTTGTTACTTCAAATAACAAATAGATTTGAGTTTTGACAGGCTCGAACCATGAACCAGAGCTAGAAAGGTGGTACTGCTTCACCAAGTCAGTACTTCAGTCCCGCGTGTTCAAATACGTGTTACTGAAATACTGTGTAGTTTACATCTATTGCAGCAGCCTGCATAGGCTAGGCCCCTACGTAAAAATAGGTGCATGAAACATGATGTATGGGACAGAATCCCAACAATTTTTTTTTTTTTTTAAGGTAAGCTTAATGGTCCACAATGACACACGTCATCATTAAATTTACTCCTAGCTTGTGCTCAGCGTCAGACAGACGGGGCCTCGCCATCTGATCAAAGTGGGGAACCACAACACATAGGGTAACATCCCCAGTATTCGGTCACTTAAGCTTTTTTGCAATATTTTTCAAACTAAAATAATACATACATACATCATATCTACAGCAATGTATGTGAAATATATCAAATTTCTTTAATCTCAACTTTCATTTCGTTAAATATCTCACAGAATTGCACAAAATCGCGAAATATTTCACCTTGAAAATTCCCCAGTATACGGTCATCGGCTCCAGTATTCGGTCACGCGATGTGCGCGTTCAAAGTCAATGCGTGTTCAAGGCAGCTGAAAAACGCGCGCGCGCGCTACCTTGTTGGCGCAGAATTGCATCGGGGACGTTGCGGCGACCGTTGGTGACCGAATACTGGGTCCTCGGCACTTGCATTCAACCCTTGTACATTGGGACACTGTATCGGCACGTACGGACATTTTGTTTTTCTTTTGCGTTTTTGAGGATACCATTACACTCCAAGCTTGCGATAAGCGAAAAATCCCGCGAGAGAACGGCGTAATTTCTCGATTTTTAGCGCTTTTTCGGCGACCCGTACTCTTATAACTGGGCCTTTATCCGCGCGCGCTTTTGGAAAGTAGCGCCGATTCTGCACTTTTGACGGTAAAATTTGGGATTTTGGATGGATTTTTGGAGGGGGCTAAGGGAGTTTCCTATTGTGAATGAGTGTGGAAGTATGTGAATTAATGTGATTTGCGTGTGTTGTGACAGTTGAACTTACTGGCTGGTGACTGGTGATAAGTGACCGAATACCGGAGGCTGACCGAATACTGGTGCCCTTACCCTAATAATAATAATAATAATAATAGTGGCTACTTGTATAGCGCACAGGTCCACTTTTCAGTGCTCATGGCGCTTCAAAAATGAAAAAATATCATATATTTACATGCATATACATATTCAAACATTTCAACAAAGAAAAAAATGGTAAACAAAAGCAAATATATACCAAATAAAGAATACAACATATATCAATTAAAAATACAATATTAATCCAATATTAATGACATACAGCAATTACAGTCCTCAGTATGAAAGGAACAGATAAGTTTTAAGTTTGGATTTGAATGACTCTGTAGATGACAGTTCCCTTAACTGAAGAGGTAACTGATTCCACAATTTTCATAGAGTCTAGGCCTACTACAAAACTTAGGCCTATAACAATTTGTTCACTTTATCATATAGTAGGGAGTTCGATGAAACGGCACTTTCTGAATTTATATCTGTTAACACGTGAAATTCGATGTTGCAAACTCGCCGATTAAAACTTTTTCCAATGGTATTTTACCTTTTCGAAGACATCTGCGTGTAGCCAAGAAGTTGCTTGTTCTTTTGATACCAATTACTTGAATTGAATCTCCGGAAAAGTGGAAATAGAGAGTGTTGAAATCCTCTTACATCTGAACACTATGCAAACGCTCGAACGCAGGAGGCCGCCATTTTGAAAAAATTTTCTGACTGACCTCTGCTCTTCGATATTACTTCCGGGGTATCAAACTCTCTTAAGGCACGTTGTGATGGTAATCACACGCTTCGGGAGATTCTAAGCTTTCATATGGTACCAAGATTGCCGGGTATTAGAGCATTTTTTCCGCTTTTCAAAGCCGAAGAAAAGTAAGTTTTTAATTTTGGGGTCTATTTATAATTATAATTATAATTATAATAATAATTCAAATACCAAGCTAGCACAGAAAATACCAACCACAACAGCAACAAGCATCACAAAAATACCAAAAACAGACAGACGAACAAAAAAGAGCCATGGTGAAAATCTTATCATGCATACAGGACGTGTGAGACATGTTCAGCTCGCACCTCCCTGAACTCTCACATGTCTTCACCGTACACCAGGCAAAGGAGGCGAGTTATTTCACCAAGATTAGGTCCTATATACAGGGTTGCCCAAAAAGAACGGAACACCTAAGATCTTTAATTTCAGCAATATTGTTGCAAATATGTCATTATTTTGCATACTATTAAAAAGGCCATTCTTTTTCCAATACAATGACACCAAGTTCTTTGATTTTAGTTAATGTGTTATGATTTTAGGACAATTTTTGTCAACCCCTTGCAATTTCCAAAATGTGATCATTTTGCACTCGCAGAGATACCGAAACCAGCAACAATTCGGCTTGTCATAGAACCAGTAGCGTTCACAATGTGTGGAATGTGGGGCAGACGATGACAATCACACCGATCAGACTGACCTCTTTATGTAAGAGTTCGTTTACTTGTTCATTGGGGCACTGATCCCTTGTAATCCCGTGTTAAGTGATAGGGAAAACCCTCAGGGCAAAGTGCCCACTCCTTTTTGTGTCTCGCCTCCCTGATTGAACAAAAAAAAAATGACGCTCTCTAGCGCAATCCCCGACTGTCGCTACGTCGGGGTTCATCATTGCAGAATTCAAAATGGCGCGTTGACCACTCAGCAAATCCAAACTATGCGTGCACGTGCGTGGCTGGAAGTGCAGCAATCTACTGCGTGCGTGCGTTCTTTTTAGCAGCACGGTCAACAGCGTGACCTTTAAAATTGTATTCCCGATCGCATGAACTCCCAATTTGTACCGTTCGCACATGCTGCATATAATCTTCATTTTCGGTAAGTTGTGAAATGTGTATATGTCAATATTGATAACATAGCTATTTCGTGTCATAATGAAGATTACATTTAATGAGTTTGAGGTGACAAAAAATGATGTCAAGTATCAAAACTCAAAGCGATCGTAAAGTGATCACTGAGCTCTCTTTGTGTTGTGGGCCATTCCGGTACAGCCCTGATGCTATTTATACAGCGACTGGGCTGTGTATAGTTACATTATTCCAAACTGGCACAAGATCCTTGGAAGTGACTGTAAGATGGGTACTATATACCATCAAGGGCAAAGTGGTATAACTTTTAGCAATGTCTATGCGCAAATCCATGAGATACGGACTTCTTAGCCACAAGAGGGGAAAAAAGGCTAGAGTCTCACACCAGAAAAATAAAATTGGGCAGCTCTACTGGCTCTGAGGCTCATTTCATACAGAGATTGGCATTAGACAGTGTACAAGCCATGCAATAAAAAATGCTGCGCCAGTATATAAGGAGAAACATCAGACGATCTTGGTATGTGATGTTCAAGAGTTTATTGGCTGTGACCGAGTCAACGGCACACACGTAACACATAGCGCGCACAACCACAGAACTCTCTGTGCGCACAACACATGGAAACTGATCAGAGTATGGAGAGCCACTTGATACAACATAACTACAATTAATGGCGTGATCCCTTTCTTCTTTCCTCCCATTACTGAAATGATGGTACTACCCTGTACATACAATCTACACTAAACTTCTGTTTCTGAAATAGCCTTGATCAACAACATGGTGTCAGGTTATGCATGAACAAGACGACGATACGCATTATCCTTCACACCACATAGGGCCTAACTTTGAACAATGTAACCAAACAAACCAACTATTAGTATTAACATCCTTTTACTGAATAAGGCCAAAAAAAAATTGGGCAAGTATTTTTGAACAATGGTAAATGCTTTCCCAAATTAGGCAAGCAAAAACTTTTGAAGTCACCTTTTTTTTTTTCACTTATTCCCCCAAACAAACCCACAAAGTCAACCATACAGAAGCCCTAAGATAATGGCTGTTTTGTGCTGCAACCTGCAACAAACTTTATAATTCATTTCATCAACTTTCAAACACTTAATTGAAGAAGCCCCAGTGCAATGCAATGGCAACACTTTATCGGACCAAGTTTGTAGCTCCATTGTGATTAGGCATGCAAATCAATGTGTGCTGTTCATTCAAATGATTGTGTTTTATTAAGCCCTTGACTAACACATGATTTTCTATATTATTTCCATGTAATTTGGACTTTCTTTTTGGGCAAGTGAAATTAGTGTTCAGGCAAGTGTTTTGCATCAAATTTGAAAATCTGCTTGCCCGACGGGGCAAGTGGTAAAGTAAAGCTACGGTAAATAGTTTTCTTTTGACAATAATTGCTTGGAAATGATTGTAATAATAGTCACTCTAACAAAAGTGCTCTGCCAATTCAGAAGATCTTATTTTTGATTATGATGAATTTCATTAATTTTCATATGATTCTCTACTTTGATGTCAACCCTAAAAGGCAGTCAATCTTCTTGTGGGAGACTGAAGATGCTGAAGAAACTGCCATGAAGAAAACACAAGGAAATGCTGTGAGAAAGAGACCAGGTGCTGGTGGAACCAAGAAACTCCCAAAGACTCCACAGAGGTCCACATCCACCAGGATCCTAGCTTCATCCGTTAGCCGTGATATCCATGAAGATGGTATGTGCCCTCAGTCTTTTTGGATCATGGAAAAATTAGCCTTTGTTGGGTGTGTTGCTTCTTGTAGAAATAATGGACATTGCATATTGCAGTGAAGTAAAACTAATCATAATGGGACAATACCAAGGAACATATATTTTTCGACAGATAACAGGCAAAAAAAAATAATGATGGTGGTACTAATTATGATAATTGTCATAAAAACTACAGTAATGATAATGGTAATAATGAAATATATTCCCAAGGGCAATTCCGCAGTTAGGTGGACATGACATGGATAAAAGAAATGTGCCTCTTTATCTTACCCTTTAATCTAGGTATCAACTAATGCCATGGATGTTCACCAATCATTAGGGTCTTTCAAATTCAGTAGATTTTAGTTTTCGTATTCATTGATTTTGTGAGATCTACAACCATCATTTGAAATGTACATGTGGGACTGGGGACGCTGAAATTCACTTAAATACAAATTACAGTGGGTTCCTTTGAAATTTTTTCCTCAAAGTTTTGCTAAAGGGTAAAAGATGAATACATTTAAATACTCCAGAAGTCATGTGACATTTTGTCAATTACAAAAGGGTGATATGACCTGCGGAATTACTCCGGACAAATGTAACGTTACTAACCGTAACGTTACTAACCATGCTTTTGGGGGTCTAGCTAAAAAATTATTGGTCGAACTGCTAAAAAAATTTGCATGAACATTTGTCATGATGCAATAATTGAAATGAATGCAACACTTTGTTTGAAGTACCTTGAATTTTTGCACACTTTTTGTTACAAGACATTGATTTTTTTGTCATGTCCTTTTTTCGTAACGTTACTAACCAGCCCTTTAAGTTGCTATAGCAATTCTAATATTTCTTGGATTGTGTTCATTCTTTTCTGTATCATAAACCTGGGAAGGATGAACATGTTTTTGACAAAATTTTGACTTGAAGTAAATAAATGGTAATTTAGTGGTAAAAACAAATATCTAAATTTGTTCAAATGTAACGTTACTAACCGCGGAATTGCCCCCAAGGATCTACATTC
This sequence comes from Diadema setosum, assembly GCF_964275005.1. Lineage (NCBI taxonomy): Eukaryota > Metazoa > Echinodermata > Echinoidea > Diadematoida > Diadematidae > Diadema > Diadema setosum. The sequence goes on along the minus strand of NC_092701.1, from coordinate 15,621,547 downwards.
GTCATTGCAAAAACCCAATGTGTTTCATCTATGTGTGAGAAAAGGCATTAGGAAATCATTGATTTGAACATTTATATGCCTCCCCACAAAGTGTTGCCAGAGACATAATGGCCGAATTCACGAAGGTGGTACAAATGAAACCATGGTTTAAACCATGGACAAAACCCATGGAGCGCCAAATGCCGCATGGAATATTTTGTTACAAAATCAGTCATTTCATCGATGAAGTGATTATTTTGTAACAAAATGACAACATTTTGTAACTAAATGAACATTTCGTCTACGAAATGATAATTTCATTAACGAAACGGTCATTTTGTTGACAAAATGACCAATTTAGTAACAAAATATTCCGTGCGACACTTGGCGCTCCATGGTTTTTGTCCATGGTTTAAACCATGGTTTCATTTGTACCACCTTCGTGAATTCGGGCCATTGTTTTCAGGTTGTCTGTCCATCCATCCATAATCAATTTCTTGGACAGCAAAATTTAAGAACCATATTTGAGATCTCTTGAGTCATATTTGGCATTAAACTTTTGGCGCAGGCAGGTCATAGGTCGAGGCCAAACACTAAAACAGGGCTGCACACTAACCCATTTTCCTAATGGTCCGACCCGTCTGTTGAACCATAAGGTACCCAGTCTTTATGCCTCCGCCACGAAGTGGTGCCGGAGGCATTATATTTTCGGGTTGTCCGTCTGTCCGTCCTTCCGTCCGTCCTTCCGTCCATCCTTCCGTCCGTCCGTCCGTCCTTCCGTAATGAATTTTGTGGACAGGGTAACTATCAAAACCTTTTGAGGTATCCTAATGAAACTTTGCATGTATGTGTATTAGGGGATGAAGTTGTGCCTATCAACTTTTGGGTGCTCATGCTCAAGGTCAAAGGTCAAAAGGTCAAGGTCAAATGCTTAAAATTTCACTATTTCCCTCATATCTATGCAATGCCTGAAGATATTTTCTTGAAACTTAGTGTATACATGTATTACCCGATTAAGATTCTCTGGTGAAAGTTTGGGGTCATGGGGTCAAAAGGTCAAATGTCAAATGGTCAATTAAAATGTTAAAATTTCACTTTTTTCTCTGTATCTTGAATTGAATTGAATTGAATTGAATAACTGAAACTGCACTGGTCTTGCACTCGAGACACAGTGAACAGTTCCAGCACGTTTATTTTCATATTTCACTTGACATCAAAATACATCCAAAAAAAGAATACAAACCAAGTAAGATACAAAATATGTCATACGTCGGGAAATGAACAGAAAAAAGTGTGTCAGCATACACAATGTACATAAGACTATTCTCTATAACTTGTGAAATATGATGGAACCGCAAAAGCAAAGCTTGTAAACGCAGGTTCCATGAAAAAATACCGGTGTAAATTTGCTATGCAATCAATGGAGATAGGACACAAAGTAATAATGACGAAACGATTATGAAAGCTAAAATATCAAAGTACAAAGGGAAAAAGAAATAAGAGAATAAAAAGAAAAAGTTAAAAAAAAAGCAAAACAAAAAAGAAGAACCCAAAGAATAAGAACTAAATGAAAATATGGCATATATTAGGTACACAAGTATATACGTGCACATTATCTATAATCAACTTCATAATGAGTTCAAAATGTTAATACAAATACGGGTGCAGTGATTATATAACGGGAGCATAAACCAGAAATATACATTGAACGAGGATACTGCGCATATAACATATTGAAATATTCTAATCAGACTGATTATATTCATTTATTAACATTAATTTCAATTTTTGTTTAAATGTAAACATACTAGAACAATTGATTAAATCGGCGGGAAGATCATTCCAGAATTTAGGTCCGGTAAAAACAATTGTTTTTTGAGCAAGGAGTGTGCGAGTACGTGGAAGGAAATTGTTCAAGGTATTTTTATGGAACAAAGTATATATGCATGTACTGACTGGCAGTGGTTATCTATTGAATTTGGGGTTCATAGGGTAAAAGGTCAGGGGTCAAAGGTCAAGGGCAATACTTCAAAATTTTACTATTTTCCTTAATTAATATTTATGCAATGCCAGCAGGATTATTTTTTTATTATTTGATGTATGCATGTATAACCCACTAGAGATTCTCTGGGATTTTTTTTTTTTTGCTAAGAAGGTCAAAGGTCAAAAGGTCAAAGATCAAGTGAAAGTGCTGAACTTACTTCTTTCTCCATATCTGGGAAGTTTCTCAAGTTGTCTTGAAACAGTACATATTTGTGTATGTTCTGCCTGACAGTGATTCTCATATGAATCAAAGGCCAGATGAAAATGATAACAATTTACTGTTCAATACAGAAATTGCACTTTTTCTCCATGCTTTGAAAATTACATAAGTGCGTAAACTTATGAAAGGGTCAAAGTCAAGTCAAAGTTCTTAAATCCCCAAATACATGCTCTCCTATTCATCCAATTAAACATAGGTCAAGGAAGGTGAACATTCGATACATTTGTGACAAACATGTCATTTTAATATTCTGCCAATTTTGTGAAAATGTAATCACACATTATCCACATGTACTATAGACCTATCAGGAGAATCATGCATTATGGCGGAGGCATACCAGTCGCCATAGCGACATTTCTAGTTCCTTCTTTTACTGGTCAATTCCTGAAAAAATTACTGGTCCAACAATGATTTTCAACCGGTCAGGAACCATCGGACCAGTGCCAGTGTGCAGCATTGGCCAAGATATCACTATTTTCCCTTTATCTCTGCAATGCTTTAATGTGTCATTATGAAACTCAGTGTGTACATGTATTGCCAAATTAAGATTCTCGAAGGAAAGTTTAAGAAAGGTCAAAGGTCAGGTAAAAATGCTAAAATTTCACTTTTTTCCTCCATATATTGGAAATGGCTGAATGTACCTTCATGAAACTTACAACAGTACATATGTCTACATGTATAATATTACATTGAAATGGATTCTCTTTAGAAGTTTTTGGTCACGAGGTCAAGGTCAAGGATCAGAGGTCAGGTTGAAATGCTAAGATTATACTTTTTATGCTGAAATTGACTGAATGCATTTTACACTTACACTGTAGCATATTAATAGACTTTGTATGCATTCCTGCACAGTGATAATATAGGGAAAGTTTTTGGACGTGAGATCAACTGTTGAGTGAATATGCTAAAATTTCACTTTTTTTCAATATTTTGAAAGTGGCTATGTATGAAGGATAATGCAATGTTGTCATTAAAGGGATTATTCTTCAGAGTTGTGAAGTCTGTGGTTTTCCTGAACATATGAACTCCTAAAATTAAGAGAAAACTAAGAAATGCCCAGGTTCTCTTCAAAAAATAATGTACCAGAGATATGCAAAGCTGTGCAGTGGCCACTCTTTTTCATTCCCTCTTTTTTGTTGACAGAACCTGCAGCAAAATCTCCTGTTCGCTATATAACTGAGGGACTTATCAGGAAGGCAACTGGCAAGGAGAGCCTCAATGATGTCCTCTCTTTGCACCTGTCAGTCAGAAAGGAGGATGGGAAGAAAATCAGAGTAAGAAAACTCATTAAATTGCAATGAACTACAGAACAGAGACTTTTACTCCTGTACCGGTATGTTTTGTACTGGTAAAGAAAAATGATTATCAATTACCATTTGAATCCATATTTCTTCCATCAAAAAAAAGGGGGGAACATGAATTGTGTAAATTAGTAGATGATATTATAAAGTGATAGGCATTATTCAGTGATAGCATTACCAGAAGTTGTTCAGTTTGATGATGACGATGTTGATGATGATGATGAAACAACACTTGTATAGCGCCATTTATCTGTAGAAACATTCAAAGGCACCCAGCTCCCACAATGTGTCACACATCATTCACAAAGTTGCTGAAAAAGATAAGTCTTCAGTTCAAATTTGAAAGTATTGAGGCTGTTGCAATTCTGAAGGCGACTGGTAGAGAGTTCCACCGATGTGGCGCAACAGAAGAGAAGGCTCTATCCCCATACATTTTTAGGCGGGTAGCGGGAACATGGAGAGGCAGTCCAGTACAATGTAGTCCTGGTCATCGCTGATGTACACTGATAAAAAAGCAAAGTAGTGAGGAGACAAGTTATGGAGAGCCTTATAAGCCTTATAATTTGCGAGCATCATTTCATCACAAATTAAGAATAATAATTATTTTTAAATGTTAAAGGGGCCCTGAAATCCACAAATTTGAGCTCTGAGAGGGCTAAGATGTGTTTATTCTTTGATATTCTTTCACCAGTTGTTTGTAGAAAGCACCTGTGTGAGAGAGAAACCACTTTTGCCACCCTGATATTGCACATTTTGAAGTTCCTAAGCCCCGCCCCTAAAAAGAGTCAACTTGCGACAAACGCGAGTCACATGACCGCTAGCCTTTTGTCAAGGCCCTCTCGCTGTATGGTGAAGAGAGCCCAGCTGAGTGGGGTTGCGCGAGGGCCTTTTGAGATCTACTTCGCATCCTTTTGTTAGCCCTTTGAATTACCGACTTTTGCTCCCTGATTTCATGAGCAAAAGTCGACCAATCAGCGTGTCTGTCTGCTAGAACCGGATTTGAATAGAGCGAATGCACGCCGCTGCCGCAGACCTCACAGAACTCTGCACACAGAGTGTGTAGAGTTCCATGGCAGACCTCCTCGGGTGATCAGTGATGCATGCGAACAGGCATGACAACACCAAGGCTGAGGATGTGGGGAGCGCGCCATTCCATTGGTTGACCGGAACCCATTAAAATGAGTATTCAGAAGGGTTCACGTGTCATGAATGATAATGTATGAAGCGGATCTCAAAAGGCCCTCACGCTGGCGCGCTCGGCTGGGCTCGCTTCGCTTGCCCATTACAGCGAGAGGGCCTTGACAAAAGGCTATGTGACCGCATACGTCATCTCAAGAATGAAGCTTTCATAGCAGACGACAGCTGACAACATTTAGCCAATGTTCGAAGCACTCGTACCGCATATACCCGGCCTTACCCGTACACATACCCCGCTGTTGTCGTGTGTTGATTGCTCACAAGACGTTGGGTTGTCAAACGTTTGATTGTAAGAAAAATATTGTTTTAGATCTTAGCTGCACCTTGTAAACCATGCCTAGACGATGCATAGTTGCAGGGTGTAGTAACACAGCAAAGGATGGGGTGAGTCTTCACTCTTTTCCCATAAGATCCAAATTTGCTGAAAATTTAGACAGCAAGAGTAAAGCTGACGAGGGCCAACTGGGATGGGCCCAGCAGCTCAAGCTTGGTATGCAGCGCCCATTTCCTTCGAAGTGGGGCTGCATACCCAGATTGTTATCAAACGAACGCATCAGAAGGCTGAAACCCGATGCTGCACCTGTCATTCCAGGCATGGTTTGCAAAAAGTATATGACAAGTTCACCCGGTCAATACTTACAATGCCCCCCCCCCCCCCATAATACATGTAATACACTAGTAATGTATATCATGTGCCACGTTCCCACGCCTGGCTCAGTCGACACGACGTGCCAAGTTCACGTATTCTTCTCAAACACACAAACCCATTAGACTAATCGATAAATCCCAAAATTCCACAGTACGATGAAATAGTTTCTTTTGATTCTATTCCTGTCACGTGTAGCTTGCATTTTATGTGGTGACTGACTATAAAGTGGTGTTACGTACTGGCTTTGTGAGTAAATTCCAGGTTTCTGTCGCTGTTTTGTGTGCAAAAATCTGTGCCTCTACAGTAATGTAGCTATTGGTGATTTAAAAGAAAAAAAAATCTTAGATTTGTCATACAATTTACATCAAATCAAAGTTCCCCACAATAATTTGTCCACAATACCGGTAAGTATGATTTTTTTTTTCATAGTCCATTACCATAATTCAACATCATGCTTATGCAAATATGATTGCTGAAAGTTCCAAGAACTTATTTTTATCATTTCTTAAGCGAAGCAAATCTCAATTCTGCTCATGCAGTTTGAGTTCCTAGCTCAGCTCATGAAAAAAACGATAAATGCCGAGGCTAAGCCTCGTTACATATTATAGCTACGGCCAAGGCGCGGTCAAAGTGCGGCGTGGCTAGTCTGGTTTACCAATCTCTGTTACCAAGCCGCCTTTCAATGTCTTCTCCATCATCAAACCGAGCGACAGCTATCTGCACCGTGGACTAGGCAAAACTGCAGGAATTTTGTCACAAACATCTGCATGTTCCGAATCTGAACTTGAAAAGTCAACCCTCTCTTCCACGCTACTATCCGATGAATCGCTCATGTTTGAGAAAGGGTTATCCAAAGAAAAATAGTTGTCTTATCCACTGTAGACGAACAACAAAAGCTAATAGAATCTGTATACAACATCGGGCAAATAGAGCTAAGTAGCGTCTGCTCGAACTCGCATCATTCTTGAGACGACGTCGTCAGGACGTACGCACACCGTTTGCATGTTTTGACAGAATTTCAAGGGGCGTTCGCAGAGCCGTAGCTTCTGTCAAAATAGCACTTTCATTCGTCAGAATCATCAAAAAGTAGTCGTAAATGCAAAATCAGCACATAACATTACGTAAAATTGGCCTAAACATGAAAATTAGGCTGATTTGGGCTTCAGGGCCCCTTTAAGGTCATTTCTGTAAGAAAACATGCTGAAAAAAGTAAGTTGTAGGTATTGCAATCCATTTGCGCAGTCAAGTTGATTTAGATGTAATATTATAATTGCTCAGGCAAAGTGAGTCAAAAGTTGCAAAAAAAAAAATAAATAGAATAAATTTCAATAACTGAGGTAACTGTACATCCAGAAATGGATTTATATGACAATAAGCTTTCAAGTTACATAAAATGAGACCCATTTCAGTCACCCTTTTAAGAATGAGTTTAAACTACAGTCAACCTCTTGTTAGTTTTATCTTTTCTTTTTCTTGAAGCGCCATAAGCACTGAAGGGGTGGACCTGTGCACTATGCAAGTAGCCATGCCACGCGTCTCGATGTCAGACAAAATAAAATTTTCACCAAACTTGGCAGGTCTTATCAGGGAGATGGGATATAAAGTGAGCACCATAACCCACTTGGGGCCCAAAACCCACAAATTACAAAATCTTTTTTTAAAACTGAAAATGACAGAGATAAAATGTCATAGTAAGTATGTTTGTGAGTGCAGATTCAAGTTTGTTCATGTCTGATCCAAGGGTGGCCTTTTGGGGGCTCAGGAGGACCAAATGGAGGGGGGGTGGGACGATTTCACATACTTACATCTTGAACAAAACACATGACCAAAATTTGTCACCAAGCTTCACAGTCATTTTCTCTAGGATGATAGAAAGACATTTGAACAAAAGGACCCAATGCACAGTGGTAAAATTCTGCAGTCCCAGTGGTTGAGAGCCGTGCATCAATTTTTTTGCTTGCTGCATGTTCAATATCATATAAGCATTGCGATCACTGGTGATAGACACTGAAAACATGCTGTCAAGCACAAGTTAGCGAAAGAGTTCATACACCTAGAGCAAACATTCAGGCACTTTAAAAGCAGGAGCAGACTAGCCGTGCATCCAGTAAATGTACTGTGGAATCCAGTAATTACTGATGCACAGTTGCATCTATGGCAAACCAAAAGGAAGTGCATCCAGTAAATTTGTGAAGCATCAGTACTGGGTATTTCTGTTTAAAGATCGACTTACATGGAACACAGTGCTCAGCATTGTATGTAAAGAATATAGGTTGTTGTTTTTTCTGTACCTAAACAATTATGACTGGTGGCAAGGAGTACAATTTTTTATCATCGTGTTAAGTAGTCTTGCCTTTTTTAACCAGTTGTACCAGAAGAAAAACAATCCTGAAACATGTTCTGTACCATTCATACACTGTAATTTTTCCCAATAAAATTTCATGACAGTCAATTTTGCAAAAACAAAGCGTTAATTATGCAAATCCTGTAAATGTGTGGAATTACACCTCTACACCCTCATAAGCAGTCAGCATCAATATAACATTTTTTTTTTCTGAACAGACTGTACATTTTGACTACTTTAAAGAATGCTGTCTTTTATACTTCCCTTCTATCCAATGCTGAGACAGTATATAGAAAATCTTGAAGGCTTGAAGCGGCTCCAGGTTCTAAACCTGTCCTTCAACCAGATCCAGAAGATTGAGCGCTTGGACCACCTGATTCGGCTGCGGGAGCTTGACTTGAGTTGCAACTGCATCACTCGCATTGAGGGCCTAGAGACCCTCCTTCACTTGCAGATCCTCAACCTGTCACACAACCTCATTGAGGCCATCCCTGCTTGGCTGGCCAAGAAACTACGGGCATTGAGGGAGCTGCGCTTAGATGGCAACATGCTGTTCTCTGTGAGTCAACATCCGGCATTATCACAGTTTTTTAGTTTGTTTTTTTTTTTCCCTCTGCCACAAAGTGGTGCCAGAGTCATTATGTTTTCAAGTCATCCGTCGGTCCGTCCTTCTGTCTGTAATCAATTTTCTAGACAGTTTATCTTGAGAACTGTTTTAGGTATCCAAATGAAACTTGGCATATGTATGTTTTAGTCCACAAAGCTATGCCTGTCAACTTGTGGGCACTCATGCTAAAGGTCAAAGGTCAATGTCAAATTCTTAAAATTTCAATATTTCCTCTTTCCAAGTGAAAATGCTAAATTTTCACTTTCTTGTCCATATCTCCAAAAAAAAAAAAAAAAAAAAGAAAAGCTCAAAATATCTTCATGAAACTACGGAGTTAATAACTCCTTGATGAAAATGAAATACATATACTGCCTGACAGTGATTCTCTTTGGAAGTTTTATGTCATATGGTCAAAATTTACGGTCAAAGGTCAGGTTAAAATGTTAAAATCATGCTGTTTAAAGGGTCCCTGCAATCAAATGTATGTTGGCTACTATTGATGTCTTTTGGTCTCTACATAACTAAATCACTAAATACTTCATAAAGATATGCATCATATATGTTTGAACATTTTTCTTCATTTTTTCTGCACCCTGTTAAGCCCCACCTCTAAAAGAGAAGCCTCCAGTTCATCTTTATTCTTGTTCCAGCTGTAATGTCATCTTCCAGTAACACCCGAGATGAAAATTAGGCACAGTTACACCATTTAATATTGCTATTGCTGCCTGCACTTACAACAGTATCACACATTCTTTTTTTAATGCAAATGTTTCTAACAAATGTTTGATGTAGTAATGAATGGTAAGGCACATTACTGTGATTATTGTTCAACTCACCTAATGTACAAATTTCCTTAACTTCCAAAATAATACTTATTGTTTTTCTCTAAGGATAGTATAAATTGAATGCTGATTTGTCTGTTCCTTCCTAGCTTACTGACATTTTCCGTCTGCGGCCATTAAAAGATCTTGTCAGCTTGTCCATGTTGAGTAACCCACTGTGTGACCTGGCCCACTACCGCCTGCTTGCAGTGTTTCACCTGAGAACCCTTGGAGTTCTGGATAGGGTGCAGATCAGCGGAGAGGAGCGAATTCAAGCAGAGGAAAGATTTGCTCAGGGTAAGACCCCCAGAAAAGGTTTGAAGGGAGTAATTACACAACAAATTATTTCTAGGAGCAAGTCACATTGGGAAAAAAAATGAAATGAATAATTTTAAAACTACAATTTTTTAATCTAAATTGGGCAAATAGTACACAGTTGCAAGTATTAGAATGTACATCATCTTACATGGTACGAGAGGGATAAGGCATAATCATAGCCCCACATTCATGATGAGACTGCAACACAGACTTGTGAACGTGAAATGCCCCTCATTTTTCTGTCTGATCTTTATCATTTTCTCACATTCTATCTACCTCTGTTCCTCATTGGTTCTCTTACCATACATCACAATTTTCCTTGTGAAACTTTTCTACTGCTATACTTCTTACCTCATTTCCAGAGTTTTCCTCACACCATGATATGAAAGTACCTCACTTAGAGGTTGGAATATAAAGTAACAATACTGTGACTATGAATATAAATGAGGGAGAAGAAAAAGGTGAAATTGTTATGATTTTTTTTCTCTGACATTACAGCATTGAAATAGTCATGATGAATAACTAAAATAAGTTTCTCAAAGCAAATGAGGAGGACTATCAATACATTGTCCATGTAGTTATGTACATGATGGTGCCAGTAGAATGCCATGTTGATAACACATTGAAACTTAGCTCTACAGGTTAACTTTCATTCATCTTGTATCATTTTGCTTTTTCTTCACTGATTCATTGGAATTGTGTGTAATTTTTAGGGTAGATACTTCTTTAACCAAAATTGTATGCAAATGAATGAATTCGAATTATGTTGTAAAGTGTCCAGATCCCAAAGTGATCAAAGATCATAAAGCATTTGCTAGAATGAATTACTCACCAGATTTTACACGCAAGTGTGTGTAGTTAGCAGTGTAGCGCAACAGGGGCCATGTTAGGAAGCAAGCGGCTAGATTCACAACGCACATATATTATGTGATCCTATGGAGTACATTTTGCCTCCCTTTTATATTCTCAGTTATGGAGGCATCCAGAATTCACTCCATAGGGTTACATGATATTGGCGCACCATGAATCCAGCAGTTTGCTTCCCAAAAAAGATATGTTGTGTGATCCTGTAGAGTGCATTCTGCCTCCCTTTTATATTCTCAGTTATGGAGGCATCCAGAATTTTTATACCATAGGGTCACATGCTATCAGCGTGCTGTGAATTCAGCAGTTTGCTTCCTACAATGTCACCCTTACACATACTACAGCTAAAGCATGTTAATGATTAATCTTAGGGTGTGTTATTCCTGTTCCACTTCATTTTACTACTCAAGATTTGTACATGCTGCTCTCATTTTTCCCTATTCCCTAATCTGATCTTATCCCATTTCCCAGAGGAGATTGAAAACCTTGAGATCCAACTGGAGGCTAGAGAGAAGCGATTTCAAGCCCTTGAAGCAGACCATACTACTGCCCTGGATGAGAAGAAAAAGTCTGAGGACCAAGCACTGATGTTAAAAAAGAAGACCAAGGCAAACCAGGAGCAGATCAAGGAGCTTGAAAATGAACTGAAGGCAAAGGATGAGTTGGTGAGACAAAATTCTATTTCGGTACATTTTTTAATGGTCTTTCTTGATTTCTCAACTACTTCTCACCCTCTGAGAGTGGAGGCAGCTCTAAGGAGTCCAAATGATGCCTGCTTGTAATCCAGCTAATATGTGAACTCTACGCATAGCCTCCATTATGACTGACCAAACTTAGGCTCGAGAAGGGCACATGGTATCTTCATTTTAAGCTTCTGTCCATGGGTCATGTATTATAGACCAACATTTTTTACGGTCAAATGTCATAGTTTACCTGTACAAACTCTTAAATGACAAATAACTTTCCAATAGCTTCTACAATTTTTTTACCAAATTTTGGTCAGTGCTGTGCATTTGGTATTATCATTTTATGAATGTAGCTGTCCAAGGTCACATTCTAAGGTCAAAGATCACTTCAGGTTACACGTAACCCCTATGTAGCATTACTTCAACTGTGAGCAAGCATGGATCAGAGATACACCTGGTGGATCTTGATGTAAAAACCCAAAAAATTGAGGTATCCTTACGCTGAGTTCCCACTGCTGTGTGATCTGCTATGCATTGTGCCACAATTGACCATTAGCAGCTCTGATCATTGGAATTTTGTGTATTTCTCACAGTTTGGGCCACTTCTAAAATCATGGTCTTAATCATGGAGTTGCCATGATGATCTCATAAGATCTGATCAAATCTTGAGGTCAGTTGTGGTGATCGCATTGATTGTAGACAATTTTTGAAATGTCCAAAACTTGTCTATGATCAATGCAATTGCCATGACTGACCTCAGGTAATAGTCTTCAAGAATGCATGAAAAGTGAACTTGCAATTCTCAAGTGAGCACTAGACTCACTTTGTCGCTTATTAAATCATTAGTCTTTACAGACCAACATTTTGTGTCGCAGGTGTTTTAGTCCTTGACATCCATGGTTTCTTGTGTGTGAGCTAAAGAAAAATAAATGACTAGATATTGCAAATTCATGGCTATCTTCAACACAGTTTTGTAAGTGTGATATTGACCTTTTTTTTTTTTTTATTTAAAATTAGACCAGTGGTAAAACGTTGAGACAGCAGTTGTTATGAAAATGTGATTACTGGCTTTCATGTTTGTGAAATTCGAACTAGGCTTTCAATATCTTTAGAAGTCTACAACCATGCCATCATCACAGAAACCTGAAAATTTGTTTCAGGATGCCATTGTTGTGATCATTATTTTCGTTATAACAGAACAAATACAGTGTAAGATGAAAACGTGCAAACCATTCATATTTTGCTTTTTGTTATTGACTACTCAGCATATACTGAACAGCAATGTGAAGTGGGATGCTATTTCATTAATTTCCTATGTTAAAAGTTGTTTGTACTTTCATGCTTAGTTTTAAAACACAAACGTTCGTTATTATGAGGATTTGTTATTTCGAAGGCTCATTGTTCCACATGTTTGCTATTCCCAGGATTCTTTGTTCCAAAGGTTTGTTAATTCAAAAATGAAATAAGGTTCATTATTCCTAAGGTTCAATATTCCAAAAGTGAGATAAAGTTTGTTGTTCTGAGGGTTTTTTAATTCGAAGATGAAATAAGGATTATTATTCAGAAGGTTTGTTAATCTGAAAATTAAAAAAGTTTGCCATTCTGTGAAGGTTTGTTTTTGCAAAGAAGATATAAGGTTCATAATTCAGAAGTACTAAGTGTATTCACCTTAAAGTATGGTGAACAAGAAAAAAATGTCGGTATTCATAAACAAAGTGATTTATATATTTCTGCAAAGCTTAAGTCTCTAGGAATATGAATAGTTAACTTTCAGAAGGTGAAAATGTCTTTAGAACGATTGAGAGATGGTGTTTTGAGGCCCTTTTTAGACCACCTGAACCCGATCTGATGGCGAAATTTTGGTGACCAAAATTATGACGTCATGACATGGACGAATCAGCCCTGCGCTCGCTGATGTGATACGATACCGCTAGCTAACTTTGCACCTAAGCTACGCTCTGTATCACGCCGCGCGCGCCGTGGTTCGCATTCAAAGCGTGAATTCCACATGATGGCCTGAGTGCACCGAGGTATCTGTACGTGTCTTGTTTACTCTATCAAGCAAAAGTGAGTTATAATTTCACTTATTTAATCCATCTTCCTTCGAATTACCATGAAGTATACCTTTTTAAATTTCTACTTGCGCTTTCGCGCCTCAGTCTCTAGCTCTTAAACGGCTTATAGTAACCGTTTAATAGGCCTAGTTAGTACAGTAGTAGAGCCTAACATTACGGTAGAACAAGAACTCTGACGTAGCTAATGAAGGATCTACGTAGTGGAGTAGCCTATGTAGGGTTGGACCTACTACTCATCGACCGCCTAATGTTTATTTGCTTGATAAGAATATTCAACACTGAAATTCACCTAAAAAACTTGACCTACGTGATTGAGAAAATCCAGCTCTATCAAATGCCGTTGTTCCCTTTTCGATTCGAAGTTTCAGTGCAAAAATGTCGCCGACGAACTAGCGTGGCCTCGTTTCAGCTCCCCGCGGTAAATCGCGTTATCAGGATCGACCGCTGTTTTTTTTTGCATTGACAATGCACGCAAACCGAGTTGTATTGAACACCGTGTTGTAGAAAACGTCAACGAAGCTTTTTAGGAACTTCCATAGACATTACATTGTGCTGTCATTACGATTCGGTGAAAATATTCATTCGAAATTTTGTCCTTGATTAAAACCATTAATGAACAGTGAATTATCGCGTTTTCCCACACCATCCTCATCTACATTCAAAGCCGATCCATTTTTATGTGCTTTGCGCGCAGACGAAGTGCGTACTAAGTGTTCAGTGTGCGAATTATACACGGTCGGTTTAAAAGAATGTGGTCGATATGTAGTGGGGCTACCATACACACCAAACTAGCTCTCCGGCGGGGACTCGGCGGTTCGCTACTGACGTTGCTTCAGACTATATTATTAGTATTATTATGGCTATTATTTATTTATTTATTTATTTATTTATTTATTCATTCATCTCTTCTTCTTTTTTAAATAATGGTACATTTTACCCTGCTGTTTCTGCCGATAAAGCAGATGCGACTAAAGACAGGCAAGGTACAGTATTGTATTGCATCCGCTCACAAAGAACTACGTGCTTTATGAATGGCGGACTCGATGTAGAGCTAGCTAGCGCTGCACACTCGATCGTAAAGGGTACGTTCGTCCATGTCATGACGTCATATTTTAGGGCCCCGAAAAAGACGGCCGTTCTGGAGCGAAAATCGGTGAAGTAAATCAGTCAGTTTTAACTCGCGATTTTTCAGTGGTACAAATATATTTTAAGAAGTCACATAAAAAATCTGTTTTAGCAGACATTTCCCTCTGCTTTGCCACCTTCTTTTGTATGATTTTCTTGATTTTAATATCTCGTTCACCATCCTTTAAGTTTTTTTTTTCCCCTTTTGGATTAACAAACCTCATTTCATGTTCTGATTAACAAACCTTCAGAACACGCAAAGATTGATATCAGTTTCACATGAAAGAACCTTCATAATGATAAACCTTATTTCATTTATGGATTGACAAACAAAAGGCAAAATGAACCTTCAGAGTAATTCCACAAATGTTTCTAATGACAGACCCTATTTCATTTACGAATGAAAGCACATCTAGGTATACATAATTATGGAATTTGTGTGTTTCGTAATAACAAACCTGTGGAATAACGAACCTCACTTCATTTTGTACTAACATGTACCAACACAAGTTCTGCTTGGAAATGGTGTGTGATACCTGCAATGAACGCAGAGCGCTTTCTATTTGAACACACTGAAATGTGAAGCATTCACCCATGCAGAGATGCTCTGTAAATGTTTGTTCTGCTATGTATTTTCGTAAGCAATCCGCATTTCGTTATGAAGGAACTAATGTCTTTTGTTTTTCTTTGTCAGTGGGGCTCTGAAATTACTTTGTTATAATGAAAATTTCGCTATAACCGTGTTTTGTTGTAAACAAATTTTGTACCATAAACCTTAATGATGACAATTTTGGGACCTGAATTTTTACTTAGAACAAAATTTCATTATTAATTATGTTCATTGTGATGAGAGTGCAATGTTATTAAGAGTGATACTGAGGTAACATTTGATTTCTTACAGCTTAAGAGGAAGACTGCTGAACTGACAAAGGCATGTGAAAAGCAGTTCAAGCTTGAGCAGGAACTGGCCTTCCACAAGATTGATGCCAAGTTTGAGCCCCTCCCTGATGCTGCCTTTATGGATCAGGTCAGTTGTAGTCCTGTCTTGGTGCAGCAAATAATTTCTGATATGACACTTTGTGTCTGTAATGTAACTGTACTGTTATAAGACTGGAAAGTTGATTTCACTTACATGGCTAATAAAATCATTTTGATATCAATATTTATCCCCAATTTGTAGCACCAGTACTATCCCCATTTGCTTTGTTAATTCTGTTTCACACATGCCCTTTTTGTCATAACACACGTAGTGCATAAGTGTTGATATGAAACCCTTCTGTTATTCTGATAATCAGTTTTTCTAAGCAGGAAAAAAAGCATTTTGTATCAAAATGGGTTTTTACAATGGAGGTAGAGTTGAATTTAAAAAGAAAAAAGGAGAAAAAGTGCCTTAAACCTGTGAGATACACCCTAGGCCACATGGTCTATTTTATGACCACTACTAACTTTTAACTTTCACTAAATTAGTAAAAATTGACAAAACTATAATTCTTTTTCCATCAGGTTGATGGAGGTACAGAGGAGAGCCCTTACATTGGTCGAGCAAGTTACCGTCGTAACCAGTATGCAACAGAGCAGTACTTGACCCCACGCAGTCAGCAGTTGAGGCTGTATCAGACCGGAGGGGAAGGGGATGTGGACCCCCTGGTGAAGAGGCAGTTGAATGAAACCCTGGACATAACCCTGGCAGATAAGGAAAAGGAGATAGCAAGGGGTAAGTGCACATAGCAACAAACTGGACACTCTTTTGATGAATTGACCTGGTTGATGATGTTATGATAAGTTTCAGGTAATATATTTTAGATGGGCATAACCAGATGTACAGGTATAAATCACCCAATACTTGTACTTGCCAAAGTATCCTTTATGACCTTTTTCATTTTGCAGATAAAGTTTATAATTTATTCATTTTCATATCTTTGCAATAAATCTCATGTTGGAGTTAATCTCCAAAAAAAAAAAAAAAAGAGAGAGAAAAGAATCAAATTATTATGTCCATAGATTCAAGAACATTGGAGGGTATTCATGCAGCTAATTGTGATTTATAAGAAAATATGGAATTAATGGTACTCATCAGTCTTGTCACTGATAAGGGGGATGACAGCAGGACGACCGGTGGCTGCATGTATGCTTTGAATAAATCCACAGCGGTCACATTCAAGTATGAGATCCTATCAGACAGTAGACAATGCTGTAGTGTACTCTGAGGTGTTAGTTTTGCGAGGGTTTAATTTTTGTGAATTTCGTGAATTACAGGAGAACCGCTAATTCAACAACTCGCGAAAATGTCGCCATGCGCTAGGGTTTTATAGCGCATTTACAATAGCCTCAGTGTCAATTCGCAGAAACAACATCATGCAAAAATGTCTCTGAGACCTCATTAGTTAAAATATATGTATGTGAAAATAACAGCTTCAAGTTCTTTTGGCACATGTATAGATAGAAACAACTTTGCTTATGGAGTGAATGATGTTTTGTGATTCAGACATGCTTGCGCACATCGGGATACTAACTAAGCTGGTAAATTTTGTACACAAACTGTAAAAGATTGGGAGAGACGTTGCTATGCCCACATTCACAATCGCTTTACATTTCCCTGCCAAGGTACGTGCGCAACACGTTTGAATAGTATGCCTTTTCACTCCTGAACTCCTCTCCTATGTGTGTTGCCATGGCCCCTTTCAAAAGAATGTTTCACTGAATGATGTACACAATGTACCGGTGTGTATGGACGTAATGTTCACTAAGCATACAGTACAGCTGCAGAATGGGAAAGAGAATGGAAGAATAGAGTGAATGAAGTTCTGTTATGTTTCTTTTGTCACATGTTTAAAAATGACAGGTCAAGAAATGTAACATTGTTGTATCCCGTCAGATTGCTTGTAAAGGTGCTTTTTTTTTTATCTTGAAGCACCAAAACTGCCCTGTTATAACTGGAATCTCATAACAAAGCTGTTCTGCCATACTTTTTGCATGCAAAGAAAAATGGGACCAACACAATGATCTTGTTAAAAGTAGATCCTTGTTATAAGCAAGCTTGTTATAAAACAGGGTTTCACTGTACTGTACAACACAATTGTCAATGAGTCACACATATTCTAGTTTACTCAATGAAATTTGTGTATAACTTTCAGAGGCATCGCTTGCGTTTTCACTATTTTGTCAGTCTTTATTCTGTCTTCTAATATTTTATTTGTATACTTCTCTTCTCATCATTCTTTCACTCTTAACTGTTAACAGCTAATATACTGCTTCAGCAGAATACTTAAAAAAGTGTGTGAAGTATTACTGGCATAGCAAATTGACAAATTATCAGACACTCTTTAAGCTGTTTTATGTCATTGTGTGGTTAGTTTGTATGAAAATTATGTGAATATGACAGGAGATTTAAAAAAAAAAATAAGGCATAACAAAATAAACTGAATCAAGTACTCAGAAAATATGCGTGTTGTGCTATCGGAATGAAGAATTAACATTTTATATACCTCTCTTGATGAATCCTTGTGTGTGATTGGTTGAAATTTTGGGCCTAAATTTAATAATGACCTCTGCAGCTCAGAGCTTCATAGCATCCGAGTTGCCCTTACAGCATTCGAGCAGCCCTGTTCATCCAAACTGCCCTCTATCACAAGTACCCGGATGTATGCGAACGTGTGCATGTACTGTTTGTAAACGCACTGCGTTGTGCATTTGGTCTTCGAATCACAGCGCCCACATAAACAGCGAAAGGTGCCAGGTGAACAACTTACCCAGTACCCTTGTCTGTGCAATATCATGTGATCGCCATGCAAACAGCTCTGCCTTTGCAGGCAGCAATTTGTTAACAATATACATAGATCATAGCAGTCTGTAAGCTTTAGGAACCACTGAATTTGCAACATGACATTTTATGCTGCAATTGGTATTAAAGTGCTATTCATTCACTCAGTAGCTTTATTTGGTGTATGAAGAAAGGACTTAGGGACATGCTTGCGTTTGTTACATGGCTTTTTACAGCTTGAGAGCTACATACGTGGCCACTGCATGAGTTGCGTACGTACAACCAGGGAGGTGGTACAACGCAACCCGCAATCACTGTGCAAAAGGGCCTGATCATCATGATATGTGAACTGGCTAGTATGATCGCAATTGACCAAGTGAAATTTCTTTCTTTATTTTTCAGTATACAAAAAAAGATAACTGACTACTTTTGTTCGGGCATGGTCGATATAATTGTTGCTCAGGATCTCAACTTCATGCTGTGACCCTTTGAGCAAGCTCCTCGGGTCATAGCATACAGTTGAGATCCCGAGGTAACAATATCTTTAATCATGCCCCGAAAAGTTGCTCAGATCAGAAAGTGACCAATGATTTACAAGAAGCTAGTTATCTCAAATGTCAATCATCTATGTCCAAAAATATTTATCATTATCCTTAATTCCTCGTTGTTGGATTATATATGGATTCAAATGTGTGGTAATTCTATACAACCCAACAAAGTGTTAGGGTTCATTATACCCCTGCCAAAAGAAATTTGAAGGTTGAAGGGGGTATACATATGAGAATTAATGTTTTGTCAGTTAGGTGTTGTTTGAGAGGTCTTGGAGATGTCTCAAAGACGTCTCCGCGACCTTGTGGAGTTTTAGTAGCAACCTATCAGAGATGTCGCAGAGACATCCTTGCAACTAAGAAGATGTCTTGGAGACATCAAGGCTACGTCAAGGCAACGTCAAGGCGTCTTCCGGACGAATACGGAGATGCCAACCATTACAGATTCTGATTTTTGTATCCTTGTTAAGGTGTTACTGTAAACAATCGAACAATTACGGAAAAGACAACAACTACACATGTAAAGCAAAAGGAAATGACAGATGAAGAGAGGGGAAACTTGACACCCATGCCAGTCATGCCATGCCAAGCTTGTGCAAATTTCCATGAAATGATAGAAACCTTTTACTTGTGACAGGAGTTCATTATTTTGGCAATAAGGCTTGTAATTGTTTGGATATCTTAAGTCTTTGAGATTTTTGAGCCCTCAGAAAAAAAGTTGATTTTTAAGATACAGATTGTATGTGTATCAGTAACTTGGTAGAGAAATTATAATGTCTGACTGAGTGGTGACTTTGAATTTCATGGAGTTTAATTTAGAAGCTTAAGTGATACAAGTAGTGTTTTGTGTGTTGTGTGTTGCCAGGCAGGGTAAAATCATATTATGAAGCTTACATGAGAAAGAGTAAACCATGCCTGCATAGTTGTCCTGCAGTCAGGTGGCAGGTTTTGAGATAAATATGTCACTTTTTAAAAACATTTAAAGGAAAGAATAACTATAATGTCAAGTGCTTTCAGAAAATCATACCAGAATTTATGATCAACTACAGCATTGCTTGAATCTTTAACATAAATGCTGGAGTCTAGCAGTATAACGGTCTTTGACATTGTACCTGCTTATAAATACGGTGCTTACCTGTGATGATAGTGGTAGACGTTTTTTTTTTGAGTGCCTTGAATACTTGTTTGACATAAAAATCCAAAGAAATGTTTCCTTCACTGCAACTCTGAAGAATTCACATGCTTGAAATAAAGTGTGTACAACAACATGCTCATATAAAGTACAGTGATATATAGCACTCCCTGACGTACTGAATAGAATTTGTTAGCCTCTTACAAGGTTCCCTGTGAAGTGCTGTAGAATCTTACCAGGGAACTGTTCCATGGGTGATCATTACGTTCAGTTCCTGAGTTTAATAGTTAGCACATCGCAGCTGCAAGTGAAGTGTCTTGTTGACTACGTTTCCTTGGCAATATGTTGGGTGTATTCAATGTGTGTCTGGTTGGAAGCTCTGCTATTCATAATGAATGACAATATTCCCCCAAAATCACCTGCTCTTTCCTGTAGATGCATTGTGAAGGCTCTGCATTATTACTGCCATATATTGATCTGGTTAATACAGAGTAAGAAATACACCAGCAACAACAGCAAATCCAAGTTGTACACACTGTATGATGATGCTGTGCAGCTACGGAACTCAATGTGCATCTTCAGGTGTAGCCAGATTTAAACAGGATCTCTTTAAAGGTATTAGCCCACATTTGTAAATCTGCAGCAATTGGTCTCATAGTTAGCATGGAGTTTGGGTATGATTGCAGTAACACCTGTGCAAAATTTCGTTCCAATTAGTCCATTACTTTCATAAAAATAAATGAAAATGCACCGTAATCCGTATGCATGCGTATAACGCTCGCTAGCTCCGCTCCACGTACGTGTTACATGTACAATGTACGTAGCTATAGCCCGCGCTCGTAATTCGATTTTGGGTCGGGTTGACCCGGTTTGAAAATTGATTTTAAAACGATGATTTTCTCTCTTTTATCGAATGGTATAGACAAAGAGCGACAGGTGAGGTATGTTACTGTTATAGCTTGTACTTGAAGTCATATTGGACCTGTTTTATGCAGTTTTGATTTTCGTGGGTTTGCAAATGTGGGCTAGTACCTTTAATAGCCTCTCCGAAAAAGATTGATGTTTCTGCAAACACCCAAGATTTGTGTTGGCCCTGTAGACCTAGATGCTGAATGATCTGCAACTGTGCCCTGATTTCTCCATCATGTGTGTTACGATTGAGGTCTTTGAATTGCAAGTACCAAATATTTCAAATTTTTGTTGTTTTTACCATTCTTTTGTTCATATTGGTCCTGTGTGTAATTACTGTACATTGTAATCAATGCAATACATGTATGTGGCAGGCTGTTATGTGTCATGAATTTCAGTTGTTGTTGAACAACAGGATTAACGACAATCTCTGGTGGTAAAGGAAGTATAAATCTGATTTCTGGAAAGGTTTTGTATGAATTCAAATATTTCAGCTCTTAGTCTTCACCTATCAAATTGTGAAATCTCAAGATTATTGTTTATGCCACAGTTTAGAGCAAAGAAGGGCAATTAGTCATTCAAGTAGGGGCACATTGTATGTCCAATGTATTTTTGCACATGTATTGAACACTTTGAATTATGTCATGTTATTCCAAGGGAAGAGATCTGCAGGATACTGTATAAGCCGTTATTGTTGAGCTCACCGGAGGTGAGGGGAGTCAAAGGGATCACCTGCGGCGTCTGTCCATCTGTCCGTCCATCCTTCGTCTGTCCGCCCATTGTCCGTCCGTCGTCCGTCCCTAACATTACAAAAACTTGAATAATTCTCTATTGAGGACTTCAGTTTCAATCAAACTTGGAGGGAAGAGTGAATATACAAAGTTACACATTTTACCAAACTTGGAAGGTCACTTCAGGGTAAAAGGTCACATCAATATCAGGCCAGGATCAATAAACTGTAGAGCCCAATGTTACGTTTTTGCTGCGCGTTTCGATTATGGCTCATAACTTTCGATCCCTATGTCCGTTTGTGACCAAACTTGGATGGTATGTCCAATGCATTGTGCATAAGAAGAAGAAGAAGAAGATGTGCATAACCGTAAACATTTTCATCTTATTCTTGAAAGCCCTATGACCAATTTTCACCAAACTTGGCAGGTAGCATCCTTGGGGGATAGGATCTTAATTTCCTCATATTGGCACCTAGACAGAAAGATCCGTCTGTCTGCAGGAGTCTTTTATTTTTTTGACGTTATCGCTCTCCTCCACATAAGGAGGGGATCCGTGAAGCCAGACGCAGTCTCCGTGGAACATTTCCCCGACAACCAGATACAGACCAATCTTTCGGTCAAATGGGCACCATCCCCCACCTGGTGGAATCAGTGGTCCCCCCCCCCCTCCGAGTTATGGGGGAGGGGCAGAGGGATCCAAACTCAGGCCTAAATTACACATTTTCATCTTCTTCTTGAAAACAAAGTAACAGATTTTCTCCAAACTTGACAAGTAGCATTCCTAGGGGGAAAGAAATGTGTTCAAATGGGCACAATGCTTCCCTTGGGGGCCCAGGGAGGCCAAACCTCCTAAATTAAGGAATACTCAATTATATTCTTCTCTAGAATCGGAAGTGAGTCCAAGTACAGTGTACTTGGCAGGTATTTTTACCAGTGTGATGGATTATGCAAATGGACACCATGTCCCTAGTTCTCAAAGCCACCCCCCCCCCCCCACCCTAGCCCCAAGTTTCCAATTTCTCAGGTAAGAGTCAGCAAGAATGCGTGGAAATGGAATGTGAACTTGCGATACTCAGGTGAGCACAAGACCCCGTCTCTTTTACTGAAATAGTTTGCTTTGGTAGAGTGCCAAGAATGTGAAGTATGCTGCTCAGGTGAGTTCAGCAATGGATTGTTTTCATGGAATGGTGTGCCTCTCATTTGTTCACACAGCTGAAGAAAGGCTGGACAAGTTACACAAGCAGCTGATAGAGACAGAAGGCAAAGTGAGACTGATGAGTGAGAAGCTACGTCAGGCAGAAGCCAGGAAACAGCCAAAACCAGTGAGACAAATGTTTCTCAATCAAACATTTTACCAACATAAGGGATCATGTACAACTTGCATTGTTTGGTACATGAAACTGCATCCATTTTCCCTCTGTTGAATATATGGGAGCATTCATAATGTTCAGGGCATAGATTATATCGATTTCCCTATTGCTCATAATACAGTCAACTTCGGATACCTCAAATTCGTCGGAACTGAAGAAAATGGTTCGAGGTGCGCGAAATTCGAGGTACGCGTACGTACAATGTACGTCGAATTTTCTTCGACTTATCCAACGTTTATCAATGTTCAACATGGTATCTGTTATAGTGCCTACCGATTGTTTGCATGCTTGTCAACTGGAATTGAATCGACTTTGATATGAATGAATTGAATGAAAATCGGAATTGAAATCAAAATATCAGAAATGAAGATTTTGGTGGCCCTATCACGCCACCAAAAAAAGTCGGATGTTTGCCTTTACTTTTGAAAATGAACAGCGGTAACAATCGGCTCCGTAAGATACTAAAATAAATGTTGGATGTTTGCTCATACTTTTGGAAAATGAAAAACGATAAGACTCAGCTCTGTATGGTGCTAAAACTAATGTCAGATATTTGATTTTGCGTTCGGAAATGAATAAGGATAACATTCGGCTCCGGAAGACGCTGAAATATATGTCGAATATTTGCTTTGACGTTCGGAAATGAAAAACACTATTCAACTCCGTACGATGGTTAGATAAGTGTCGGATGTTTCCTTATACTTTCGAAAGGAAATAGCAATAACAGTTGGCTCCGGAAGATGCTAAAATAAATGTCTGATGATCGCTTTTATGTTCGGAAGTTGCAGTAATATTCTGCTCCATACGATGCTAAAATAATTGTCTGATGTTTGCTTTGAAGTTTCGAAATGAATAACAGTAACATTCAGCTGCGTTCAATGGTAAAATTAATGTTTGATGTTTGCTTTGACGTTCGGAAATGAGTAACAATAACATTCAACTCCTTACGATGATAAAATACATGCTGGATGTTTGCTTTTACGTTTGGCATGTTTGGAAGTGAATAGCAGGAACATGCTGCCCCATATGTTGCTAAAAAAAATATTGGATATTTGCTATTACATTTCGAATTGAATAACAGTAACATTCAGCTACGTTTGATGGTAAAATAAACATCTGATGTCAGCTTCGACGTTCAAAAATGAAAAACAGTAACATTCGGCTCCGTACGATGATGAAATAAATGTTGTATGTTTGAAATGAATAACGGTAATATTCTGCTTGGTACGATGCAAAAATAAATGACAGATTGTTGCTTTTACATTTGGAAATGATTAAAGGTATTAATCCGCTCAGTTAGATGCTGAAACAAAAAGCGGATGTTTGCTTTCACGTTTGGAAATGGATAAGGATAGCATTCAGCTCCGTAAGATGCTAAAATGAATGTCGGTTGTTTGCTTTTACATTTCAAGATGATTAACAGTAATATTCGGCTCCGTAAGGTGCTAACAGACTAATAAATGTTGGATGATTGCTTTTACAATAAGAAATGAATAACGGTAACTTTCGGCTCGTTACAATGCTAAAACAAATGTCGGATTCTAACAAATGTCGGCAAATGCTCCCACGTTTTTCATTTAATTTCATTTCTAATGTTTTTCTCCATTTTTTTGTGTGTTTTGCCAGATTTTAATTTCGAGTAAATTCGACCACCAAAAAATAAAAATCATACTGGTGGCCCGATAAAAGTTAGTGTGGAGCCCTGTCTATTCTATTCTTTATTATGCTCCGCCTATACTTCCACATCATATTCCACAATATTTTCGTAATCGCATTGCTGAAAAAAAAAAAAAAAAAATTAGTGCTTGCGTTCACGGGGAAG
The DNA here is from genome assembly GCF_964275005.1 of Diadema setosum. NCBI lineage: Eukaryota > Metazoa > Echinodermata > Echinoidea > Diadematoida > Diadematidae > Diadema > Diadema setosum. The sequence continues at coordinate 15,597,046 of NC_092701.1, read as the reverse complement.
AATAAATGAAACATACTTCGTGAAAGGCAAAAACAAAAAGTTAAAAAAAGGCACTATGCAGGAGATTGATGTTTGGACAGTGGACCGTGATTAATGCCAAAGATATAACTGTCAACACCTACGCAGGTGCACCACGACAATTAAGAAATCTACGTGCACGGTATGACTATCATGATCAAGAATTAAAAACACAGTGGTTAAAGAAAAGAAGATGATGGGCAGAGCGTAGTGCTATCGTAAGCACTCCATTGGCAAGGGTGCTATGTGCATACCGTGTACGTATGTAGGTAGGTGTTGGGGATTTTTCTTGTCGGCTGTGTACCGGGTATTTCTTTGGGTGCGCGATTGTTCTGGTCGGGAATATTAACAGTCGAGTGTGAAAAGATTTGTGACATGTCTTCTTCGCTGTCCACGCGCGCTTAATCGGAGATGCTGAGTGATGTTTGCAATTTCGATTCGAGCTACATGCTGGGAAAAACAATATTAAGATCGGGACAGTAGATTTCACTTCGAGGTAACCGAACTTCGAGTTATTTTCTTCGAGCTACGCAAATTTTAATACACGGAAACTCCATAGGAACAATCAGGACTTTCATTTTGCCCCCGAGGTAAGTGATATTCGGCTTATCCGACGTCGAGGTATCCGAAGTTGACTGTACATGGTCAAATCTCCTATGCCACCTACATTGTATGAGACAATTCATCAACCAGGTTAGCATAGACAACTGTAGCCCACAGTGCACATCCTAATTTGGCGGATTTGATAAGCCGCTAGCATTGGTATTAGTTATACTCAATTGAAACATTCTTTTGCGGCAGAAAATACATGTACAAGCAAAATATACTCATTAGAGTCTATAAACTCTTCTTTATTGCTCACATTTTGTTCATGTTTGAAGTATAATGTTAAATACTGACATAAAACAGTTAAAGGCAAGTAGAAAAGGATAGTTGTAGTAGTGACACATATATCACCAAACTGTAATTGCCTGAATAAACATGTACCTCCTTCAGTGCATAATTATATGACCTTTGAGTTAATTAATACTTCATCTTGTGGCATTGCCCCCCTACTCTTCATATCTTCCTGTGTAGGAACTAGAGGCAGGAGAGCGTCATCGCCTAGAGGACCAGCTAGCAGAGCGGCTGAGAGCCGTGGCAGGGCTGAAGAGCCGGATGAACCAGCTGGAGGACAGTATGCAAACAACCCTGGACATTATCGAGGCCAAGGATCGGGAGATGACAGCCCTCAAGGAGCAGCTTGCCATCCTTGAGGAAGGAGATCCCAAACATGTGAGCTCATATGTACAGCATTGTACCTGTAGCATCATTTGGGAACTTTAACATGTCTGGTTGATACTATGAGCTGATAGATGTTGCCTGGTTGACCAGAGAGGGCATGATATTATAGATATCTGTGCCTCTGTTTGATACACAAGTTGCACAAATCATATCACCCAGCTGTCACCCTGCACTCCATGAGATGTAAATGTGGCCCTCCTGCAATCACACCTTTTTACTTGATGTGATTTCCAAAGGAGGTAGGGTTTGCTCCTTGGTGTTGAAGAATGCATTTTCAATATTTGACGTGTGAAGTACACATTGAAAATATCTGTAGATCTACACACACACACACACACAAAATATCTGTTTCTAAATTATACATAAAAATATCTACACCTACTGAACCCATTTGAATGCATAATAACATGGGGGTCATCTCCTGAAATATATAAATCAACAGTACAGGAAACCAATTTACCATGTACCATGCAAAGTAATGAATTTTGTAAACTATTTTTGCACATGGCAGGCAGAGCTTGAGGCCCAGCTTGCTGATAGGGAACTACAGGCTGCTCAGACTGCCAAGAATTACACCAACCTTCAGCATGACCTGGACAATACACTGGGCAGACTGACAGCTGAGATGGACCGCGTTAAAGGCCTAGAGCAACAGCTAGCAGATGGTTTGTGGATGCCTTCATGTGCTAACCTTCTTTGAATTATAAAAAGAACAAAGAGGTGTAGTTAGCAACATTTCTACCATTTTTTGACAGCAAACAAATATATTTTGGGGCATGGTGACTCTATTATGTTTTTAGGGGATTTAAATCACCAACAAGGTATATGTTTAGGAAATTGACCAGCAATTAACTTGAATTACACCAGTTTATATCTACACTGATCAACATTGTCTAAGACTGCCATTTAGAAACAGGTTTTAGAGAAATTGCGATGACAGTTTGGATTCAGACTTACTCAGCTAGAATGAAACAATATCAGGAACATTTGTACAAACAGTTCTTCGTGAAGATGATTCATTCTCTGTCTGATACCATATATCACAGGACAAGCAAATTTGAATGATGAGCTGCGTGATGAGCTACAAGCCATTGTTGGAGGACTAACAGAGTACCTCAATCAGGTCAGAGGTCAAGTCAGCGACCAGCAGAGGGAGAATGCTAAATTGCAACAGGATCGGGAGGAGCTTCGCAGACAACTAGCAGAGGCCTTGGATAGAGAGAAGACAAAGGAGTCAAAGGAAATAGAAGCACTGCACAAGGTTAGACACAGCTTTAATAAAACATTTCTTATTCAGATTATGAATGTGAGGTTTTCTTTTTTCTGTTATGATGAGCAACAATACAATATGTGACCAGACCTGAACAGTTCAGGCAGAAGAATGTCTGGGATTCAAGGTCTGCTGTGAAATAAATGCCCCATATTTCAAGCTTTGATACAGTATAAAATATGTCTATACTTCATGAGAGTTGTGCCTCGGGTGAGCTGAGTGAATATGGAAAAGTACCTTCAGAGAACGACAGAAAAGGGGAGAAAACAGGCATCCTAGTTTCAGCTTGCCTTGGGAACTGAGACATGGTTTTGCGAGACTAAGCAGGATACGTGCCTGGTAAAGTTTGATATTGAAATGCTGCCATGTTTGTTCACTTGTGAATAATATGTTCACATGTGAAGAATGACTGAAGTTGCACTAATAATGCCTTCATTATTATAAACAGAGGCATTATGTTTTTGGACTGTATTTTTTTTTTTTTATCTCACCCAGTCAAGATGTAATATAGAGACCTATTGGGATAAAAATGCAGTATGGCAGAGGCATGTCAGTCACCAGGGCGATATATCTAGTTTTTTGTATGTGAACTTGTAGATAAAATGAAGTATTAAGATTAATGAAAAAATGACAGTAATGATTCAAGTAAAGCAAGATTTAGGGAAACACACTTACAAATCAATTTTCTCGGTTTTTACTGCAGTTATTCCCTGTGTGCACACATCACGCTACAAGCATGCCATCCCAAAATACAGCTGTAGCAGCACTATTTTTTCTTGAAAAGACCACAGTGAGCTACTCTTTTTGTGCCGTAAAGACAGTGTTTTTATCTCATTTCAAACTGATAACAGGACTGGAATTATGCACATGTATGGTCTCTTGTAATAGTCAGTTCATCTTTTGTATCTGTAAGTAGACCAAAGAGCCATTTTCAACACAGTTTATAAATGTCAGTTTCAAATGTTGAGAACCGGTAAAAAGCATGTGCCATCCAAGCACATGTAGAAACTTAAAGCAAAAAAAAAAAAAAAAAAATCAGAACTTAAAACATTCACCAGTTTACAGATGATTTGGGAATCTTCAGAAAGAAATATTGCCACAACTTTTTATCAAGTATTTGACCATGTTAAAGGATATATTTGGAAATCACATTTTAAGCTGATGTCATCAAAATCTGTGTCCTCCAGAAATTGCAGGATGCAGAAGAAGCATTGGGATTCCTTGAGACAGAGAACCAGGCTCTCCAGCACTCTCAACTAGAGCTAACCAGACAGGACCCTGAAAGGGATGCCAGACTCAAAGCAGCACAGGAGGAGGTGAAACAACTAAAGAATTCTCTCAGGAAACAGCAGCAAAAAGCAGAGGTAAATTCAAGAGTATGAACTTTTCAGACACAGACACATAGTGAAATATAGTAAAGCTTTATCTGATCTCTGACCTTTCATTGCATATATTGTAGTGCCAGATGGTACTTACAATGAAATTCAAAACTCTTACAGCACCAAATGTATACAGACATTTTGAATGCCCCTTCATCATTTTGTCTCGTCATCACACACTCTATATGATAAAACTGGTCTTGAAGAGAGAGATGATGAGTTATCTTGTCTTTCTGTCATAACCTACCTGTACAGTGTATGTGTGAATGAAGGGACTGCAGGCTGAAATGTAGTGAATGCAAAAAAAAAAAAAAACATGTTGGGTCTTTTATCTAAAGAATTTGATTCTGCTGCCAGCATTCTGCTGAATGCGAAATTAAATCCGGTATCAAAGCTCCTGAATTCTTGCTCATATGGACTGGCAAACTAGGTAAAATTTATCCAAAGACACAAATGTGTGATAATTCCAGCAACATGGATGCTTGTACAAATATGTTGGACATGTCATGTTATTTTTTTTTTGTTTCATCATTGATATTATTATTATTATTATTATTATTATTATTATTGTTATTATTATCATTATTCTGCTCTCCAAAACTATAGTCTTGCATCATGTGTGTATTGAAGTATAATGATACAATTATATTCAGATCACCACATTACATCTATGAACACCTTGGCATACCACTGAATTTAAATCTTGCTACTAGTAAGCAGACGCTTCAACACTTTAAAGGTATGTAGCATGAACATTGTGGTAGTGTTGGAGAGGATATGATAGGATCCTGATAGCGTCATCTTGATCTCTGAACCTTTTAATGACAGGCTGAAAGAGCTGCACTGGAAGAGGAGCTGGCAGCAAGTCACTTTGAGCAAGGCAAAGCAGCAAGGCAAGCCAAGCAGACCAGGGATCAGCAGGGAGAGGCAGAAGCTGCTGCCAGACAACTTGCCGATGTACAGGTAGAATGTGATATTCTATGCAGATGTCATAGAGTGTAGATGACTGGTGATCTGGCAGTGACAGTGTGCTTTGTTCAAAGCTGGGATTAATTCTTTTGAAAAATGGAATATTTGTTTTGTGGTTACCAGTAGATGGTGTTACCCTATGACTTGCTTACACTGGAATGGCAAATATTCTATTATTGATGCTATCCATTATCATGGTATAATCCTGTGTGTGTGTGGGGGGGGGGGGGGAATACACACAAGATGAGGGGAATGTTCTGTGCACATAAGAATTCATATCCTTTGCATATCTATTTTTTCTTTGCTGTAGTTAAAATGTCTGGTAGATGTCTCAATGTTTCCCTTATTCTCGTGACATTTTAGTGAATTACTATATTGCATTTAAACAAAAATCTGAACCTGCAGGCTGCCAATCGAGCTCTGAAGGATCGCCTCCGTGAACAGATGTCCCAATACAACAACCTCCTCAACACCTCTCTCAATCCAGAGGAGGTAGCCCAGCGTATCAACCAAGTGGGAGACTCCCTGAATGATGGTAGAGTCAACGGCTTCATGGGCCACCATGGGGACGGGGATGTGGTGGGGGATTCCCTAGCAGAGCTGCAGGGACAGATTAGGGGGAGGCTTGGACAAATCCAGCAAGAGGCAGATCGGGCCAGGAGATATCAACAGAAGGTAGAATTAATTATGTTTTATGATTCTGCTAATGATGATGATGATTATTGTTATCATTATTGTGTGTGTGTGTGTGTGTGTGTGTGTGTGTGTGATGGTGGTGTAAGTCAATCATCTTGTTACACAGAACTGTACATGACGCAATAAATATGCTTGAATATACCAGTGTGCTAACAATTTGCCTTTATGAGGCTTGATTGTGAAACAAGAGGAAATAAACTTTGCTTTGATGAGTATTATGTTATTATTCAACAGGCAGAGGGAGAAGCAAAGTCACTCCGCCATCAGCTGGAACAGATGCAAGCCAGACTCAAAGGCATGATGAACAAGGACAGAAATCGAGTGAGAAGAGCAGCATGTTGCATGGATTTCAACATGTGACTGTTACATTTATAGAGTACATGCATGGATAGTGTTTGGAAGTAGCTACATGTATTCAATGATTTTGTAGGAATCTACAATGTATGGTGGGACTCTATCAAAAAGATATGTGACTGCCCAGCTCAAAACCCGCAAAAAGTCTAGGATAAGACTAGCATTTTCTATAATGCACCACATAATGTCATTTGGGTTGACCGACTCAATTTTTTAAAAGTTTGTCTTACCTGGGAGAGTAAGTTTTCTCTACCTACTATCAAAATTGGCGGCATAAAACAAAACTTGAAATTGAAATATTTTAGCAGTTTTTGTGGACCATAGTTTTTCGGACAGGCACTGCTTTTATTGTGAAGAAGAACATGTTATGATTAATACTTCAGCACACCTGAGTGACCTTCATTTTTAAATCTTCTTCTCCTTTTCTGTGAAACTTTACCTCCTCAACTCTCTCTTGTATCAATCACTTTTTGAATGGGCTAGGATGGTCAGATTTTAAAAAGTTATACAGGTATTATTTTAAAGCTTAGAGCTTACCCTTTTACACAATGTTAAGTGTTAGGCAAGTTTAAACATTTTTGCCTACTTTTTGTGGGTTTTCGAGCTGGGCAGTCATATATGTTTAAGTTTGATGTTTTATCACGATATGGCCTTTTTGTTTCCATGTGGTCATAGTGTTTGTTTCAAGCTAAAATAAGCCTATTTCTGACTGGCAAATTGCCCTACTGTCAATCAGTTGCAATGAAAACATCTCGATGGAAAAATTTCATGAATATGAAGCCTATTTCTGTCTGAAACCTTCATAATGATCTAAAATCAAAGACTTTAGAATTGCATGCTTAAAACAATATTATAACATGATATGTTATGCATTATTGTTAATTGTCAGAGAAGAGAAGAGGACAGAGAAGATGAAGAAGAATTGAAGAGAATGAGAGAAGAGCTGCAGAGACTAAGACAGGAACTCGATGACTCTCAGAACCAGCAGGTAATTAATGAGCACTTCTCTTAATACGGTCTGCATTCTGAGAGGTTCTGGTGCACCACATTGAGTATTTTTTATGCCTCCACCACGAAGTGTCGCCGGAGGCATTATTTGATTAATGTCATACTGAAAAGGACCTACTCAATTGACATTTCAAACAGTATCAACCAGTTTTTACCAATATGATCAAAGATGAAGACCTGAATATACAGTGTACTTATGGAAACATCAATTGAAGAGGTTCTCTTATCGACCACAAGCATCAAAGAAGAATCTATGTGATGCACCAGAAACCAGCAGAACTATGTGCTGAATGACTTTCATCACCAATTATAGAAAAGGTACATGCAATGGAGTGCTCGTATATGTAGCTTTCCTGAACTCTTTGTAATATATTTTGTTTCGTGAGTTTACGCAAGAACTCACAGTGAGAGCCCGCTCGACGCGCGCGCAGTCATATCGCTTCTTCGCACGTTATGCACGAGAGAATAAGTTCCCTCCTCGCAGTCTAAATCAAGTTTTATTCGTCCCTTTTACCGTGCATCATCGCACAATCTTATCATATTGTGGATTGTTATTATCTGTAGCTCAGTTAGAGCTGTCTTTTGCTTCGGAAGTGGACTTTTATTTACGAGAATTGCGGGATGGAAATTCCGCTTACCGTTCCCCCCCCCCCCCCATCATACAGCTAAGCCTGTCGTGGGTGGCACCACTAGTTTGTGCGCCCCACAGCATACAGCTAAGTCTGTCGTGGCGGTGGTGACTACAGCCGCGCATCATGAACCTAAGTGTTCGCCGGCTATTAAGGCTCAGTCGAAGAAAGAAGGGGACGGGAAAACCCTTAAAAAACCCAGCAAACCAGGCTTAAGTAAGAAGGCAGCCCCCCTAAAGAGAAGACGGACGCGGAGGTACTTTCCCGCCTTTCAAAGCTTGAATCCATGTTTGAGAAAGTCATGGAAGTGCTACCGTCTCAGCCTACTCGATCAAGTTTTTCATTCGATCGTATCCAACAACAACAACTACGTGCCGGCCATGTTGGTACGGCTTGTACCGCAGACCACGGTGGTGTGCCGTTTGGGGATATGGATGCGTGTGCTACTGACGATAGTACGCAAGCACGCGGTATGCTGCGGGACCACAGCGGCAGCAGCTACAGTGGGGATGAATGCGATTTCCCTACGGCGGCAGCGGGTTACGCATCCGCAGAGCACACGGGGCGACCTGTGCAAGTACCATCCTTTGCTGCAAAGTTTGCGGTCTCCTCCTCTGTGGGCGAACCTATCAATGATGAATTGGCAAATTCTACCAACTATCTTATAATCTCCCATTGTCTGGAGGAAAAATCTATGGAAGAGTCAGCAGCAAACTACCCAGCACCGAGCAATTGCCCCAACTTGCTAGTCCCTAAAGTAAATCCAGTGATTTGGGATAATGTGACCCAGTCTACACGCAGCAGGGACGTTAAACTGCAGAGAGTACAGAAATCTCTCACCCGCGGGCTATGTGCATTCCTACAAACTCTCCCTACTGACTTGAGAGAGGCGCAACAGGACGCACTTGCTTTACTCTGTAACGCCAATTATGAAATGAACTGCCTGAGAAAGGAGCTTATCAAGCCCGACATGAACGCTGCTTACGCACATTTGTGCAAGCCTACAACGCCCATGACCGCGTTTCTCTTCGGTGACAACCTGGGACAACGTGTAAAAGATCTCAAAGAGGAGAATAGGGCTGCCTTAAGTGTGGTTAAAGGGCAGGCTAAGCGAGCAACGCATCAGCCGTATCACCCATAAAAGCGCACGGCCAGCGGTGGATTCAGCCGGAGGCAATATCGGAGCGCGGGCTGGCTCGCAGCTGGGGATACATCCAGGCGTATTTTACGCCAACAGCGGGGAAACAGACATTCAGCCCCGCACACACAGACTCGCCCACCTCCAGCGCATGCGCACAACCGGGGGCAGAGCTACTCAGTGATCCCAGCCAAGCCATGCACTGTGTCACGGAGAAAGTAGCTGCACTACCCAAAGAGGTAAGTTGCAGGCCTAGCTCTTGTTGTGAAAATACACAATCTACTTATACTGCACAGTCAGTTGTTGACATTGAACATGTAGACGTTCCATTAGACCTGCCCGTTGGGGGTCGACTGAGGCATTTTAGCAAGCAGTGGAATCATATTACCACTGATCCTGTCATACTTGATGCAATTAACAGTTACAAACTTGAATTTTAAGAGGCGAATATCCCACCTCGCAGAGGTAAACTGCCTTACCACTACAGAGTGGGTAATGCTGAGGAGAGCAAGATTGACATTGAAATTCGAAAATTGGCCGAGAAAGGCGTAATCGAAGAATGCCAACATGTGGCAGGAGAATTTGTGTCCAATATTTTTACATGCCCAAAGAAAAATGGGGACATACGCCTGATTTTAGATTTATCGGACCTAAATGACAGTCTGAATGTACAGCATTACAAAATGGATAACATCCATACAGCAACAACCCTAATTTCCCCTGGTTGTTACCTTGCCTCAGTCGACCTTCGAGATGCCTACTACTCTGTCCCTATTCACCCCTCACATTGCAAGTATTTGAGATTTGTCTGGCAAGGGAAATGTTGGCAATTTAGGGTACTCCCCAATGGCCATAGTACAGCGCCTAGACTCTTTACCAAACTTATGAAGCCGGTGTTCTCAAAACTGAGACAGGCAGGCCACCTGGTTGTGGGGTATTTAGATGACACTCTCATAATTGGTGAAACTGAATCGCAAGCACTAGAAGCGGTGCAAGCAACCACAAAACTGCTTTCTGATCTTGGTTTTGTTATTTTTCAGAGAAATCTACCCTAGAGCCTCAGCAATGGCTCCAATTCTTGGGGTTTGTCTTGGATTCAGAAAGCATGACCATAATGCTCCCTCATGAGAAATGTCAAAATATCAGGGCATTATGTGCGGAATTACTAGGGAAACAGAACCCTACTATCAGGCAGGTGGCGCAGGTCATTGGGAAACTGATTGCTACTTTCCCTGCAATTCAATGTGGCCCCCTCTTCTATAGTAGCCTAGAAAGAGACAAAATTCTTGCACTGAAATCAAGCAAAGGGCATTTTGATAGGCCTATGAATTTGTCTGAAGCTTCTAAACAGGAGTTAGCTTGGTGGTTCAATAACATTCACTGCCAGTCGGCACCAATGAGTCGAGATCGACCAGCTTTAGAGCTCCGTACTGATGCCAGTGGGCAAGGATGGGGTGCCACTGATCTAAGCTGTGAAACTGGCGGTAGATGGGATGATCAGGAGATAGTGTGTGCTCAAAACAATGAAATCAACTATCTTGAAATATTGGCTACAGGGCTTGGTTTGAAATCATTTTGGGGCCACCTGCATGATACGCACGTATACGCACAAAGAAATGTGGTACTCCCCAAATTGATCTCTTTGAGTCCAGACTCAATAAGCAACTGCCTGCTTATGTTACGTGGCTGCCTGACCCGGATGCGGTTTCAGTGGATGCTCTCACTCTGAATTGGGGTGATCTGTATTTCTACGCATTCCCTCCTTTCTGCCTCATCCCCAAATGTCTCAACAACAAAAAAAAAAAAAACGACAAGGCACATGGTCTCTTGATTATCCCAAACTGGCCGACGCAAGCATGGTTTCCTCGCATGAGGAGAATGCTAAAAGATGAACCACTCTTTATTCCTAGACACAGAAATTTGATTACGCAACCAGTATCTGGGGAACCACGCCCTTTACACGCTTGCCTTGATCTGTTATGTTGCATATTTTGAAGCTGCTGTTCAAGAACTCTGGCATGAGCAGCAAAACGGTGGACATCTTGGCAGCATCTTGGAGGGCATCAACCCAAAGACAATATTGTACATATATAACAAAATGGAAAAGTTTTGTACACTTAAGAAGGAAAGTCACCTTCATGCCAAGATTAATTTTGTTTGGAGTTTTATACGCAAATGTTTTATGAAGAGAACTTGAGCTATTCAGCTATTAATTCAGCACGGAGTGCACTTGCTGCCTTTCTAGTGTTAGAGGATGAACAATTCACTATCAGCACTCATCCGCTTCTCTCTTGTTTTATGAGAGGTGTGTTCCAGCTCAGGCCCCCAAGGCCGCGGTATTCAGAAATTTGGGACGTGAATATTGTTTTCAAGTATTTGAGAATGCTAGCTCCTGCAAGCTCGCTTAGTTTGAAGCAATTAACGATGAAGCTGTGCATGTTACTGACCTTGATATCCACCCAGAGGGTGCAGACTTTGCATTGCCTGAATCTAGACAACATGATTCTCAAACAATCTATGGTGTCATTCAAAGTTCATGAACATCTTAAGCAGTCTAGACCTGGGAATTTTGGATTGGACATACTCTTGAAAGAGTACCCCCCAGACAGACGTTTGTGTGTAGTTACATACATTAAGGCCTATCTTCTGAGAACCAAGGAGATCCGAGGTGAGGAATGACATCTTTTCATTAGTTTTCGCAAGCCTTTCAAGAGAGTAACGGCACAGACAATTTCTCGATGGATGAAGGAAATCATGACTAGCACTGGCATTGACACCACAATGTTCAGTGCACACTCAACCAGAGCAGCATCTAGCTCAGCAGCAAACAGAGCGGATGCACCTATTCCTCTGATCCTCGCAAAAGCAGGCTGGTCCAAAGAGCAGACATTTCGCAAAATCTATGACAAGCCTCTGCAAGACGAGGGAAAGTGTCTGTCACAGCTGATTATGAGGAAATGATGGCCTCAGACCCAGGTAATTTTAGCCTACATTTTGCTTGCCATTGTACATGCCTAAGATTGTTCAGTTGGAACAAATGTGACTTCTGTGCTACAAAATCTCACTGTGAGTTCTTGCATAAACTCACGAAATAAAATAGAAGGATTAAACGAGAACTTACCAGTTTGAAGTTTGATATTTATTTTATGAGGGAGTTGGAGAAAGAATTCACAGTCCCTCCTCTCCCTCCCTTTCATGAATATTATCCCAAAATGTATAGATCAACTTCAAGTAAGTTCTCAATCTTTCCACTCTGACAGAAGTCACATCTTGTTGCTTCGAAGTATGACTGCGCGCGCGTCGAGCAGGCTCTCACTGTGAATTCTTTCTCCAACTCCCTCATGAAATAAAGATCAAACTTCAAACTGGTAAGTTCTCGTTTAATCTTTCTATCAACATCTAAGAACCAATAGATTATGGTCAGCGAGATACAAGAATATTCAAGTTTGTTCAAGATGTTAGTGTTGTGTATTCAGGATTTTATTTTAATCTTAAGTCAAAATGCCGGTACACTTGTGTATAACAGCAATCAATAAATTAATTATCTTTTTATGTAACTTTGTATTTTGCTACAGAAGATTCTATCTTTGAAATATCTTTGAAAGTCTCATCTGGATAAAAAAATTGCAGAAAATTCCTAATAAAATCATTTGAATTTGAATTTGAAAAAAAATGTCATTTTTTACATGACTTTCTTGTTTCTACAGCCGCCACCATTTCCACCACAGCCACAAGTTGCAACCATCTCAGACACACAGGGCCAAGCCCCTTTGAATGACCCAAGGGTCAGGGGTCAAATGCAGAGGTTGCAAGGTGACCTAGCGGGACTTCAAAATCAGATCAAAGAAAAAGACAGAATAGCTGCACAGCAGGTATTGTGTATATGCAAATATTTGAGGTCAGACTGTTTGTTTCGGGCATGCACTATGGTGATTTGACATACTCATGTCAAAAGGGGATTAACATTATTTTCTTGAATTAAAAAACCCACTCTCTATGTCTGATACTGCTGTCCTGGGCCCCGTTTCATAAAAAGTTGGTATGATAATAACTCTTGCTGGAATGTCAATTGTCATTGTCAATTGTCAAGAATCCAGCTTCGTGATTGGCTGTTGCTATGGGAAGTTGTCATTCCAGCAAGAGTTGACATCCTAACATCTTTTATGAAATGGGGCCCAGGTCAGCACCAATATGCCCACTCTCCATGGTGCTTGATAACTCATTGTCAGCATCATGATTATCATTCATTGGTAGTAGTTATAGTACTAGTAGTAGTAGTAGTGTTGGTATTGGTAGTAGTTTTCATGATTTTCCTGATTTTTGTTAGTGGGGTCTCAAAGTATGTGCAAGATGTGGAAAGAAAAAGTCATGAAATTTCAGCCAAAAAACAACAACAACAATTTTCCGTTTTAAGATATGACCGTGCATCACAAAACCAATGGAAAGTCGCACCCCTTGATTTTACATGAGGACTCAAAAAAGGTGGAATGGGTCAAGCAAGTTAATTTTGAGTTTTCCGTATTTTCTGAAAGAGCTATTCTTCTACTACAACATTGATATTAAAGTTTGGGATCTTAAAATAAGTGGGAAAGTGGGTTTTCAGCAGTTTTTATACAACTCTTTTTGTGGTAGAGAAGTGTGATAATAATATAATGATAATAATAATAATAATAATAATAATAATAATAATAATAATAATAATAATAATAATAATAATTGCATTTATATGGCGCTTCATACTGGCGTTTCTAAGCGCACTAGTGCTATTCATACAAAAAGACTAGAAAACGAAATAACATTAACAAAACCAGCATATTAACAGTAACAAAAGAAGAAGAAAAAAACAAAATACATATGATACAATAATTGATAACTGACTGTGTGCACCTCCAGGAAAAAAAATTACAACTGATTAAACAGGTGAGTTTTGAAAAGAATTTTAAATGATTCAACAGATGAGGCATTCTGAATATAAAGAGGGAGTTTATTCCAAAGAGTGGGGGCAATGGAAGAGAAGGCTCGGTCACCATAACAGGTTTTTGTTCGTGGGCCATCAAGTAATTGGAGAGAGGAAGATGAACGGAGGGGTCTGGCAGAAGAGGAGGAGCGAAGAGAGACCATGCCGTCAATCCCTCGTTTGAGGCGAGTCCCCAACTGGGGGTCCCCAAAGTGAGGTTCCTATACCCCTTTCAAGACTTTCGTTTGGGAGTTGGGAGTCGAAGTATTTGTCCATTGCAAATAAACTTTCTGCTCGGCGTGACAAACCTGGAGGCCAAGCCAGGGTTTGATGACTCCAGCAGCTGTCGTATTACGTAAGAGCATGATAAGGATATCTGCCTGTGGCAGACCATTCAAAGTGAACTCAATTTTCTCTATCCTTTCTAAAGTTTTCAATTTTATATTCTATTGAGAAATTCTATGGTCATCCATTTTACATTTTGAACGAAAAAAATTGACCCGTAAATAACGAAAATACAGGAATAAGAAGGAGAGCATTGCCAGTTTGCCGGTGCTGACAATGTGCTATTTGGAGGTGAGACTACCTCCCTGGTTACAATCAGCCTGCTGACTGGATCATTGAGAAAGGGAGAGAGAGAGAGAGAGAGAGAGAGAGGGAGGGAGAGAGGGAGAGAGAGAGAGAGGGGGAGGGGAGATGGGGGAGAGACAAAATGGAATGACAATAGTTCCGGTCACTGCAGTACAGGCATGCTCTGTCTGCATACGCTGAATGTCTACACTCACACACACACACGTACACACACACACACGCACCATGGAGCTACATAGCCCATGCCAAAACTAAACAATCTCCTCCTCTCGCGGTGCCCCCCCCCCCCACCCCCCCGTGGCGCTGTGGCGATGACTGATACTTAGATTAGGCCACGGTCAAGAAACAGGTGTTTTATATCTTTGATTTTAAGTCATTGATTGCCAAGATATACACTGGCATTATTTGCGGGGGTTTAGCCTCTTCAAACGAGAGATTTGCGTCATGCTAGGTTTTGAAGATATGTGGGTGCAAGATTACGTGTGATTTTGTACGTCAGAAGTAGGATCTTGAAAGTAATACGGGAATGGACCGGTAGCCAATGGAGTGGGCGGAGAACAGGAAATATATGGTCATGTCTCCTACTAAGGGTGACTAATCTAGCAGCTGATTTTTGGATACGTTGGAGAGGGGATATGTGAGAAAGAGGGAGGCCGGCAAGGAGGGAGTTGCAGTAGTCCAGATAAGAGGAGACGAAGGCGTGGACAAGCCGTTCAGCTGATGATTGATCAAGCAGACGCCTGATCTTCCCTATTTTGAAAATACCCCAAGATGCAGACTTTCAGATGTTTGTGATATGGTGTTTAAGAGTTAAGTTTTGCTTGTTTTATTTGTTCATTTTCCATCTGAGAAGATGGCTGGATAGCCCATATTCAGCTTAAGTGTTTGTCCAAAGTAAAGCCAAGATCTCTAACACAGTCAGAGACCTTTATAACCCCATCCCGAGTAGTTGGATCTGATAGAGGAACTGTGCTCCTAAACTTTGATGAGAAATGGATGAATTCAGACTTGTCATCGTTCAGACGGAGTCTGTTGGCAGTGGACCAGGCTTTGATGTCATTGAGACATTCTCTCAGTGAGTTAACAGCAGCAATCCTATCACCAGGTGACATAGTTATGTAAATTTGAGTGTCGTCAGTGTACATAGCGTAGTTGACTCCATGATGACAACTGATGATTCTGGTGAGCGGACCTGTATAGAGGAAAAGAAGAAGGGGGCCTGCAACGGATCCTTGCGGAACTCCGCAGCTGATAGAACTAGGACGTGAACAGGTCCCATTGATTATCACCCTCTGTGTGCGATTTTGAAGATATGTCTTGATCCATTGGATGGCAGTGCCTGTGATGGATCAAGTCATTATCAAGTCGTTGTAGTAGCAACGTGTGGTCGAGCGTGTCAAACGCAGCCGAATAGTCAAGAAGAAGAGCAGCCTCATTACCCTTGTCGACAGCAAGAAGGAGATCGTTGAGCACTTTCAACAAGGCAGCTTCTGTTGAGTGGAGGTTGCGGTATGCTGACTGGTTTGTAGGAAGCAGATGATTACTATCAACATAAGACATCAGCTGTGTAGACAGTCCTTTCAAGGAGCTTACTCACAAATGGCAGATTGGCAATTGGTCGGTAATTGCTCAGGACATTGGGATCTAGGTTCGGTTTCTTCAACAGAGGGGAAATGAGATGTCTTGAATGGTATCGGAAGTTTACCCGATGACAATGATGTGTTAATGATGTTTTTTAGAACCGGAAGCAGCTCATCAAGGTACTCTTTGAGCAGCCAAGTTGGAAGAGGGTCCAGACTGCAAGATTTTGGTGGAGATAGCATGATGAGGCGTCAAAGCTGAGCATCAGTAATCCGCCTATACTCGCTCAAGTTACAGTTCAAAGAGTTCCCGGGAGCCTGGACGGATAACTCCAAATGGTTAACGTCAGATGCAAAGGAAGACACAATATCATCGATTTTCTTCATGAAGAATATACTGAACCTGTGCGCCAGTTCAGAATCGGATGAATGTTCAGGATAAATAGAAGACTCAGAAGGAGTGGACAGTTTCTTCACGAAGTTGAATAGTCGTTTAGAGTCAGCATTGGCGAACTCTTTTCTCAGGTACTGGGACTTTGCATCAGTGATCAGACTGTAGTACAACTCACATTCTTGACGATACAGGTCCATGTCAATCTGCATGCCGGACTTCAACATGCAACGTTCAGCACGACGCCTACGCCTCCTGGCCTCCCTAATCTCATCAGAGAACCAAGGGGCATTGGGTCTGATTGTAACAGTCACGGTTTTAACAGGGGCATGCTTGTCCATCAGATTACTCAGCATGTCATTATACATTGAAATTGCTTCTGTAGGACAAGATGTACACTGGGAAGTCAACAAAGCCTCTTTAATATCATGGCGGAAAGAGTTGGTGTCTATATTGCAAAGCTTTCTAAAGCTTACTTTCCTTCTAGGATTTGATGGGCCTTTAAGATTAATGGCGGAAAGAATGGCGAAGTGATCAGATGGCAAAGATGGCAATACAGTAATATGGGAAATAATATCTTCAGATTTCCTACTAAAGACTAAAATCAAGTGTGTGGCCTGCTTGGTGAGTGGCATCCTTAACATGTTGATGAAACCCAAAGGCTTCAACGGCACTGAGAAAAGACTGAGTGAAACTATCAGCAGAATCATCTACATGTATATCAAAGTCACCAAGAAGAATGGTTGGATGAGCATCAACAGCAGCACTCTCGAGGAGAGTTAAAAACTCATCAAGAAAGTCGTTGCTGGTAAAGGTGTGACGAGAGAAATGGGGTGGGCGATAAATGCACTAAACCCGAACAGTAGATGAAGAAGTGAGATTGATCATGAGATCTAACATTTCAAAAGACAAAAATTTGTGAATGTCATTGACAACACAGCGCGCAGCAGACCTACATTGTATACAGGACGCAGATACCACCTCCTCTAGATGTCTTTCTGGGATGATTGATAATATTGAAATTTGGAAGGGATAATTTCAATTCAGCAAGGGTAGGCTCATACCTCTGGTCACCTGAAAGCCATGACTCAGTGATGACTAACACATCAATATCATTATCTATGATCAGAGTTGACACTACATTGACTTTATTCGTTAAGGATCTTGCGTTCCATAAACCAATTTGAGACCCACTGGAAGTATCACAAAGGGATTGTGACCTTGGAATCCTCCGCCTGCGGTGTCCCCTGTGAGTACGCCACTGCTGCACAATCCCAAGATCACATACATATACCCTTCTCCAAACAGTCAAAGGAAGTAGATGACTGGGCTTCCCATTTAACTGATAGAGGGCATGTACATCATATGTAATACGATTCAGCTGAAAACTACTGCAATACTCATTAGCATGTTGCATTACATCAACTTCAGTACATGGACCTGGGTTTGTTTGAATGTCACCGGACAGTAGGATGGTGAATTGAAAACATGCACATGTGTTGCTATAGTATGCAATAGGTTTACAGGGTTTGAAATTGGCGATGGTCCGCTGGCCATTGGCCACCCAAAATCACATCGGACTAGCTAAAAATCATACAATTCTGAAGTTACTAGTCCGTCTGGCTAGCCAAAATATTGCGTCAGTGTTGTTATGGATACATGTGCATTGTATTATCATTTCTGGGCACTTGATTGTTCCGCGGAGGAATATGTAAACAAAGAGTTTTCGACAAGATGACCGAGATCGACCAAACACCTTGTTTGAGAGTCTGGGTATTTTTGGTGGTTATGATGGTTCGCTAGGCCAAGTTAACCTCCGTAACAAATTGGGGGCACGTCACAGGAGTTCGGCAGGGTTTCTGCGGACTTAGGTGATTTGGTCGGGCTTGATATGATCCCAGGAGTGTTTTTTCGTTCTCGCTTGGCCGATGAATTTCGGTGAGTAGCGTGGTGTAGCACTCTATGCTATGTCGTGGACATGGGCGATCGCGATACAGTTTACGTCGCGTCGCGCAACTACGTACAGTACTGTATGTAGTTTGCATCGTGATTGTTACAGTTTACTGTATGTGCAGGTGTTACGATTTGAGAAAGCATGATGGGTTTATGGCGTAGTGTGTGTGTGGACGCGGAGTGATATGTTATACACATTGATGTAAATCGGTCGTCTTTCTGTGTCTGCGTGAGGGAAGCACACGTTCGTATTTCTTTCGGGATCGAAAGGGTTAATTTGGCACGTGCGTAGTGTTGAGGATGGTTTAGTCCAGTTATACGCTGCGCGTGTGTAGGGGAAGTGTGGGAGAGTTGAGCCGCTGGGAGAGTTGATCCAGGCCACCTTACATCTTCATAGTGACTGACAGCAGTCAGCTGCTGCCATTTCTTGTTCATGCCTATGATTAACTATATTCCAGTGTATGAGGCAGCGACGTTGGACGAAGCATGACAAAATAGTCAAAGAAAAACCATTTTTGGTCACCAAAAGTGAATGTCCACTTGTCAGATATGTGGTTTTCTCTCACACCTGTGGTAGAGGATAAGTGCGAATCAGTTGGATTAGCAGATAGTCTGTATATCATTTGTTTCTTTCAGCAAATTTCAACATGTTTGGTGTGGTCATTTTCATAGGTTTTGAGGGTTAGTTTAAATGGCGACTGTGGGGAGAGTTGTGCCAACGTGTCGAGGGAGAGTTGTGCCATGGCTAAACCCTGTATTCCAATGGCTCAGCCCTCAAGTGGCTCAACCCTCCCTTCAAGTGGCTCAATGAGTGTCATTTTTTGGTCAAAGAAATGGGTCTGCAATTGGATGAGGTGAGGAATATTGGAAAGGCATGTGGTGTTCTCGCCAGGGGTGACGCCCTACAGGCGGTTTCTTCTTCCTAACACCAACAGTTGACTTATTACGCAAATCCAGTCAGGGTGCATCTAGAAATCCTGATCATGTGATCGTAGCTGGACCCCAACAACATCCACATTATCCATCCGATGACCCGTAAGTCAAACAGATGCCCCGCCCCCTCTGTTACCATTACACCATCTTTCCTTAGATAGGTTTCCATAGTCATTTTCTTTTATAAGCCTGTACTTCTTAATATGATATGTAGGGCCTATAGCATAGTGGCTCAACTCTCCCAACCTCGTGGCTCAACTCTCACCACATCAAGGGAGACTTGAGCCATTTTGCAAAATATTTTTGTTGAAGTGTCACCCCCAAGTTGTTTGTGCTAGGTGTCTTAATGGGCTATCATTTTATGCCTGAATAGTTGTAGTATATACCAGCGAACGAATAATCCATAAATTGTGTACAGTTATTGAACAATATCACTAAATGTAAAAAGTGGCTCAACTCTCCCACACTTCCCCTAGTGTTTGCGTGGAAACGTTGGTCAAACGTTGGTCGTTGGTCCCGTACGTGGTGGTTCGTGTGTGGTTCAGCATACGGGTTATTCTACGGCGGTTCGTATGTGGTTAAGCATACGGGTTATTCCACGGTGGTTTGTATGTGGTTTAGCATACAGGTGATTTCACGGTGGTTCGTGTGTGGTTTAGCACACGGGTTATTCCACGGTGGTTTGTATGTGGTTTAGCATACAGGTGATTTCACGGTGGTTCGTGTGTGGTATAGCACACGGGTTATTCCACGGTGGTTTGTGTGTGGTTTAGCACACAGGTAATGCCATTGTTGTTCGTGTGTGGTTGAGCACACGGGTTATTTTAAGTCGGTTCGTATGTGGTGTAGCATACGGGTTATTCCCAGTCGGGTCGTGTGTGGTATAGCATACGGGTTATTGTTTGTAGTGCGACTGGTTTTCTTCAGTTGAAAAGAGTTTTTCGGCTGGCTGGTGATAGTCAGGTTTTCTTGTTGCACTATTAACTGTACATTATTGGTGCATAATGGAGAAAGATCAAGATTTTTCCATTGAGAAGTTTGTGGATTCACCCACAGTTGAGGAGTTGCTAACCTTGAAAAAGGTCGATTTGTTGCGTGTTGCAGAAAACTACAAGGTTCCTGCTGTGAAGAGTACAATGAAAAAGTCAGAGATTACACAGCACACAATTAAATTTCTTGTAGATGAAGAAGTATTTCCCCTCCAGGCATTGCGTAGCATATCAGGTAGTCCCCCTGGTGATGTGCAAGGGAGTGTAGAAGTACGTCTGAAAGAGCTTGAACTTGAGAAAGCGAGGATTGAGTTAGAGAGAGAGAGAGTTTCTCTAGAAAGGGCTCGTCAAGTCGGTGAGAGAGAGTATGGTGTAAGCGTCAGTGGTGGGCATTTTGATATCGCTAAAAATGTCAGAATGGTCCCTGAGTTCGATGAAGGAGATGTGGATAGATATTTCCTGCACTTCGAACAAGTGGCGGATAGCATGGAATGGCCGAAAGAAAAATGGCCTCATCTCTTGCAGACTAAGTTAAAGGGAAAGGCATGTGATGCTTATGCTTCACTGTCGCGCGAAGAGGCTCAGCATTACGCAACAGTAAAAAAGGCAATCATGAACGCGTACGCCTTAGTTCCTGAAGCGTACAGACAGAAATTCAGGAACAGTAGAAAACTAGAGTCACAGTCATTCAGAGAGTTTGCAAAAGTGAAGGAAATTGCCTTCACTCGTTGGCTGCAATCAGTAGGCGTGGCTACTGTTGAAGATTTGCGGGAACTTGTGCTACTAGAGGAGTTTAAGAGTTCACTACCTCAAGAGGTGCGTACACATATTGAGGAACAAAAGGTGAAAACTTTGTCGGTAGCTAGTACAATGGCTGACGAGTATACTCTGTCCCGTAGTCACGGAAACAGGTATGTAGGAAGCAAATATGCAGCTCCTAATCGTCTAAGTGTTGGTAAGACAAATTTTAGCAGTAAGACAGAGGTGAAGGCTGGTCTGGTGGTAGAAAATGAGACTGACAAGAAAGGTAGGAACACTGAGAAGCCTATTGTGTGTTTCCATTGTAGGCAACCAGGGCATGTGAAGTCTACTTGTCCCGTTCTGAACAAGAAAAAACAGGAAAAAGACAAAGAAAAGAAGTCTCATCCAAATGGATTGGTGAGTCGTTCGGTTGAATCGACAGGTGATTGGTGTGAACAAGTTCAGAGTGTGATTAAGTCGGCTGATCAAGACAAGATTAAGTCTCAGTATGAACCATTCACTTCTGTAGGCTATGTGTCATTGGTAGGGTGTGATGAAGCCAGAAAGGTTACCATCCTGCGAGATACTGGTGCATCTCAATCATTGATTCTTGACAGTGTTTTACCTTTTGGGCAAACGTCGTCCACAGGCACAAGTGTACTGTTACAAGGAGTAGAAGGAAGTTACGTTGAGGCCCCTCTTCACACAGTCGATTTGCAGTCAGGCCTAGTTTCAGGAAGGGTGAGCCTTGGTGTTAGGAAGTCACTTCCTATGGATGGTGTAGCATTGATATTAGGCAATGATCTTGCAGGAGACAAAGTGACTATTCCAGTGGTCAGTGCAGTCCCTTTGGATAAAAAAGGAAATGAGACAGCTGCATTGGTTCAGGAATTCCCTGAAGTTTTCCCAGCTTGTGTAGTCACACGTTCCATGTGTAGAAAATCAGAGGAGTCTGAAATGAAGGCTAGTCCAGAGGATATCAGTCTAGAAGGGAGTTTCTTCTGTCGGTTAGATGATGTAGAAGCAAGTAGAACCGCAGCATCAAAATCACGTCAGATAGGAGATGAGTCTCAGCCTGTAGATGAAAATGAGATTGGGTTGAACAAGAGCTCTTTGATTGACGCACAGAAGAATGATCCACAGTTGGTAGCATTGTGTGATAGTGCTCTTGCTGAAGAAGAAGCACTGAGTGAAAGGACTTGCTACTATGTGAAAGGAGATGTGTTGATGAGGAAGTGGATGCCAGTTGACTCTTCTAGTGATGAAGAATGGCGAGAAGTTCACCAAATTGTCATTCCAAGAGTATTTCGTAAACATATCTTGAGTGTGTCGCATGAGTCAGCTCTTGGTGGTCATCTTGGAGTCAATAAGACGGTTGACAAGATTTTGAAACATTTCTTTTGGCCTGGCTTGAGACGGGATGTTTCAGATTTCTGTAGAACTTGCCATGTTTGTCAAGTGGTGGGGAAACCTAATCAGAAGATTCCTCCTGCTCCCCTAAAGCCCATACCAGCATTTGATGAGCCGTTTAGCACAGTTATCATAGACTGTGTTGGTCCTTTGCCAAAGACAAAGGCTGGACATGAGTACTTGCTCACTATGATGTGCGCTTCTACGAGATTTCCAGAAGCTGTGCCACTTCGGCGTATCACTGTACAGAACGTTAGCAAGGCGTTAGTGAAGTTCTTCACAACGGTTGGCTTGCCAAAGGTGGTGCAATCAGACCAGGGTTCCAACTTCACTTCAAAGATATTTCAGCAAGTGATGCGTGAGTTGGGTATCAAATGTGTTACCTCGAGTGCCTATCATCCACAGAGTCAAGGCGCTCTGGAGCGTTTTCATCAGACGCTGAAGAACATGAGGAGAACATACTGCTTTGAGGTCGAGAAGGACTGGGATGAAGGCTTGCCGTTGTTGCTTTTCTCGGTGCGAGAGTCTGTGCAAGAGTCCTTAGGATTTAGTCCCTTTGAGTTAGTGTTTGGACACGAGGTTCGTGGTCCACTGAAGGTCTTGAGAGAGAAGCTGTTGGGTGAGGATGAGTCACCTGGTTTGTTGAATTATGTGACCACGTTCCGTGGTAGGCTGACTCGTGCACGTGAATTTGCAGCTGGACATTTGAGAAACAGTCAAAAGAACATGAAGCAGTTGTTTGATAAGAGGTCCAGGGAAAGAATGTTCAGTCCCGGTGAAAAGGTATTGATACTGTTGCCCATTCCTGGTAACCCTCTGTGTGCTCGCTTCTCTGGTCCCTATGTCGTGGAGGAGAGATTGAGTGATGTGAATTACAGCATTCAGACGCCAGACAGGAAGAAAAAGAAACGGTTGTGTCACATCAACATGTTGAAGAAGTATGTTGAGAGAAGTGCAGGTGAAAGTGCGAAGCCAGTCATGTATGTGGTAGGAGCAGTCCAAGATGTCCCTGTTCCCAAGACGAGGAAGGAGCTGATGAGATTCATCGGCATGGCCGGATACTACCGTCGCTTCTGCCATAACTTCTCGGATGTTGTGGCGCCCTTGACTGATCTCCTGCGGAAGAATGTGAAGTTCCAGTGGTC
Organism: Diadema setosum; assembly: GCF_964275005.1. Lineage (NCBI taxonomy): Eukaryota > Metazoa > Echinodermata > Echinoidea > Diadematoida > Diadematidae > Diadema > Diadema setosum. The sequence goes on along the minus strand of NC_092701.1, from coordinate 15,573,611 downwards.
AGCAGCATGCCAGTCTGCCTTCGATCAAGTGAAGGCAATCCTGTCGAGTGGTCCTGTATTGGCAGCGCCGGACTTCAAGAAAGGCTTCAGCCTAGCTGTCGATGCAAGCGATGTCGGAGCAGGCGCCGTGCTGATGCAAGCTGATGACGATGGAGTGGACAGACCGGTCTGCTACTTCTCAAAGAAGTTCAACGCGCACCAGCGGAAGTATTCTACCGTTGAGAAGGAGACCCTAGCGTTAATTCTTTCGCTCAGCCATTTTGATGTCTACGTGGGCAGCACAGCTCAACCCATTGTTGTGTGGACTGATCACAACCCACTGACATTCGTCAACAGAATGAGAAACAAAAACCAGAGACTGATGCGATGGAGTTTAATCCTACAGGAGTACAACCTTGACATTAAGCACATTCGCGGAAAGGAAAACATTGTCGCAGACGCCCTTTCTCGTGCTTAATTGAGACATCTCAGTATTTTGTCTTGTTGCCAGATGCAACAATTGTGCAAATGTATTTTATGTTTGCAACACTTTAAACAGGTGTAATTTGTTTTGCAAGTACACAGGACAGTGTGTGTACATCATGTATATGTACGAGTGGTACATGTATGCATTTTGCATACACTATAATTGTGATGCCAACAGCATGAATGGCACTTTGAATGTGTAAATAACAACATGGAAGTATCTTCAGACATGTTTGTGTTAATAAGGAAACACAGCAAGCTATAATTGTGCTTGAGTCACTCAACAAAAGAATACACTATGAAGGCTGTTTTAAGTTATGCTAGCCATCAACAGTTGTCAAGAATGTGAGTTGTTGGTAAATTGATTTCAAACAGGTAGTGTCGCTGTTTGTATAGAGAATGTGGTGTATCGAGTAATGTAGGTACAGTTCAGGTACTTGAAGTTTCATACTTGTACATGTACAGGTATTGGTTAAATTTGTTGTGGCATACACCCTAAGTATTGGATGTTGCCTTTTGGATTTAATTAGCATAAGTATACTGTATTAGGTACAGCAATTATATAGTTATATATTTACATAGCTTTTGCTCATTATTATAGCTCAATCATTGCCTTGGCAAGGTGTTCAGTATTTCACAGTGTATCCAACATACCAACAGGCATGTATTTAAGCTGACTGTGTTATACCAGGATGTATACAGGCAGGTATACACTCACTTATTAAGTTTAGGTGTACACACAGGTTATCATCAAGTATATCTCATTCAGGTTCGTTTGATGTTTTGTCAGGCAGGTCATACTCTTGGTGTTTTGTATGTTGACAGGAAAGTTTTCAGAAACATAAGTAGGATATATGACATTTGTCGATGTTTTGACGTTTCAATAGATGCTGACACAACGTGTACAGGTATATGTAAGTCACATATCATGGAATATGATGTTTGGTTGTAGGTTGTAATATGATTCCAACAGTTGGATTATACAATGTATGCAGTTTGTGGAAGAGATGACGTGTTTATGATCCTCGTACACAGTTTAATCATTATGACAGTGTAAAATTATGTGTATGCTCTCATGAGGAAACCATCTTATTTTGGTACAAGGTGTATTGTTTGTATGCATGACATGATTGCATAAAGGTTAAGGAGTTGAGAAAGTTAATATTGTAACATCAATGTTGCACAACTACATGCAATTTCATGCAGTATGCTGTAAATCACAAGCAGCAGTAACTCACGAGAGTGTTAGATTGGTACACGTTGAATGGTACTAAAGTCGTACAGGTACATGTTTTATCGCAGGATGTGATGCTGATATAGCCATAGCATACTTTGTTTATGTGTTCTTATAATGATGCAACCATGGTAAACTCATGGAGTTATAAGAGTGAATTGGAAGAGGAATGTACAATGCTGTTCCAAAATATTGTGCCAACGTACATAGAGTCCATTTGTGTTAAAACGTTAAATGCACTCTTTTAGGGGGGAAGTGTTATGGATACATGTGCATTGTATTATCATTTCTGGGCACTTGATTGTTCCGCGGAGGAATATGTAAACAAAGAGTTTTCGACAAGATGACCGAGATCGACCAAACACCTTGTTTGAGAGTCTGGGTATTTTTGGTGGTTATGATGGTTCGCTAGGCCAAGTTAACCTCCGTAACAGTGTCAAAATTGATTCTAAGTAGTCCGCCTGGCTAGTTAAAAAAAAGTTAAGTGCAACCCCTGGGTTTACCACAGTGTCTGACAAGCCTGTGAACAGGAGAAAGTAGACTGTGATTACAGTTACAAGCATCAGTTGGCAGCATGAATATATGGTTCACGTTCAAGAGAGATACAATCAGAGGTATACAAAAGAAGAGATTCCAGAGACGCCAGATCTTAATCCCCTCCATTGCTGTGGAGGTGATGCTATTGACATACACATGTGAAGGGTGTGACAACAAAAGGTGCTATTGAAAGTACTAAGCAAGTACACATACAAGATGCACAAAGCAAGTGTACAACACTGGACACTGAAAATGGCAATACAGAGTAGGCTACAGTATCAAGATACAAAATTCAACTGTAAAAATATAGCTAACTTACCAACAAATTGACTGGAAATGGTCTAGCAAGATCCTTGACACAAACAGAAAACAATATAAACAACCAAATTAAACTGCAAAAATGCAGCAAAAACCTGGTAAAAGAGACAATATAATCAGAGCCCTTAATGAGTGGAGCTACCTATGGAGGTGCCCACAAAAACAAAAACAAAATGTCTTAGAGGCCCCTTTTTATTTCTTGATAATCCTTCACACATTCTTCACTTTCAACTCTAAAAACTTTTGAAAGGATAATACTACTGCTTTGAAAGTTGGCATTAATCATTGACAGGACATGTTGATAGAGCATGCTAAATTTCAGCTTAATCTAATAATCCCTTGATTGTTGTTGCTATGTGGTGTACATCCTGTTTTTTGTCCCATTCATCACACAGCTAGCACAGCTTGGTAAAGATTAAGGGCTTGAATAGGCCCTGTTCTGATGATCCTCTTCTCTCAGTTCACACTTTTCCAGAGTATGTTCTTTCTTTCCAAGATTTAGATAGGTTAGGAGCGTTCATTTGAATTGAGTTATACATCATTTCAGACCTTAAAATCTTGTTTTTCAGAATCTACTTATGTACTCTTAACTAAAAATCCATGTGTGGTGACTTTTTGTTGGTTTTGTGATGCAGGGTCACAAATTGTCACGAAAAATGTCAACAAGGGCTTACTTAACCCGTGCTACATTTTACAGTGGACTCCCGTTATAACGAAGTCCTCGGGACCGGCAGTTTTCTTTCATTATAACGAAATTTCGTTATAACCGAATGAATAAACAATAAAAATACATAGAGTTGATAATGTTGCGGCCCTAAATTTTATTTCGTTGTAACCGGAATTTCGTTATAACCGTGTTCGTTATAACGGGAGTGCACTGTAATAGTGAACTGTTCATTCATATTACTGAACTGATGAATGAATTGGGATTAAATGCATTGCAAAGTATTTGTGTTTTCAAGGAATTAACTACAAGCAATGATTAATTTGATTTGCCTTGATCTAGCTTGCTGATGCTGAGAAGGAAATCCTCCAGCTGCAGGCAGAGCTCCGCAAGAGGGATCGTGAAGCTAGAGAAAATGAAAGAGTGCAACAGAGGGCAGCAGACCAGCAAGCCAGGGAATACGAGAGGCAAAAAGCATCAGCGCTGGCCAAGGTGAATAGAGAGTTCTACCACCAGTAAAGTGTCTAATTGTCTAATTGAGACAGTGAAGTGTCCTTGGAATTAATGCTCCTACAATATGCATTGGCACTCCGCAAGCTAACTAGATTATGAGTAAAGGCCCAATTGCACTGACCATCGTAGGCCTATGTGATCCTCAAAATACAAACATTTCAGTGTTCCGATGAGTTCTGATGAAATGATCCAACAAACTCCAGAGACCTGTACCAATGCTCACCGAGGATGATACAAATGCCAGAAGAGGCCCCAAACCAAACTCAAGTCTGGGACTAGTCTGTCCAATGAATGCTTAATAGTCAGAAACTCAACAGACTGTCATAGGACGTCAGCTGGACACGCCTGATAGACACAAAACACAAGTTTAGCACATATCAGATTGACTCTACACTTATTGGACTGACTCAACACTTATACAACACTGACTGGACTTGCGACTGGAAATGTCCGATGCTGAACAAAGCTCTGAGCTTAGTTCCTTCATGGGACGATCTTGCCTCATCAGTTCAAGTCCGACGTGTCTGACACTGACCTGATAGTCGACCAGTACAAGTCAGATTAATCAGACTGCTATCCGATACACTGTAGTGCGTGGCCAGAAGCGAAGAAATTTGCTTCAGGCGAATGAATAATGAGAAAAAAATCTCTGTGAAATGGGGTATAATCGTATTGAGGATATTCTCTCTATATTTACTACGTTGAATAGGAAGATGTCCTCTGTCAGCTGATGTACAGACATGTGAAATGGAAGCTTGCAAATAGGCACCTAAAATGGGTGGGGTGAAATGTGTCTAATTATGGGAATAAAATTAATGTGAGGAGTTTTTATCTCAGTTTGTCTTTTTCAAATGCTAATACAAATATTCTGTGTCTGACTTACAGTTAAATGTTTCATAAGCCACTGGAAAACTTAGGTTTCATACCTGTTAAAAGTACAGTGTATGTAGGGACTGACATTATAGACCTTGTGCCATGCCCTTTAGGATCTTCAGAGTTTATCAGCTCAAACCCATCTCTCAAGTTTGTGGTGCCCTCCCCCCCCCCCCAAAAAAAAAAAAAAAGCCAAGAAATTTTGGATTGGAGCCCCAGTTGTAAAAAAGGGACAAAGGGCTCAACTTAAAGTTGTGTAGGATTAAGTCTAACTGTGAAACACATATCTGACCTTCTGTCATGTGATCACCTGCATAGCTCAGATCAACAGGCTCCATCAACCTGTCAGGTGACCATAGTAGTCACAACGAAGATATCATTTGCCAACTTAATAAAGTCATGTAAGTGTGGCAGTCAAACATCAGAACTACATGGATATTGAAAAGGGTGTCAATTCAGACACAAATGATGTTACCATGAACCCATTACCACATTGAATCTCTCCTGCCCCTTTATTTGAAACCTAAAGACATAATGACACATTATTGATATTATTTCCAAGGCCGAAATCCAGGGGGGTCAGCTGGCCCAGCGTGCTATCGATGAACTTGCCAAGGCCCAGGAGGAGATCAGCAACCTGGAGGAGTTGCTTGGCAACAGGGAGAAGGAGCTTGAGGACACATTACATCATGGAGAGAGAGCAACCCAGGCCGTTGGTGGGAATATTTTTTCTCTTATCCCATTATGAGCCCATTGAATGTTATCATTTTTTTTTTTGGGGGGGGGGGGGGGAGACAAAAAGTTTATCATGTTTGTGATGTGACATACATTGCGATGTCTTGTCATATACCATACTGATAAGTGTTTTGTCAAAAAGTAACAGCTTGATTTATACAGTCATTAGATGGTAGCAGTTTTAACCAAAAAATGCTCAGGGAGATTTGACATGAATATGAATCACAAGATCATGTACATTGCAATGTCTTGTCATATACTGTATGTGTTTTGTTAAAAAGTGACAGCTAAATTACAGTCACTAGATGAAAGCAATCTTAACTAAAAAATGCCCAGGGAGATTTGACAATGTAGCATTGGATAGGATCCTTTTATCAGTCGCTGAATACCGGTAAAAGAAAGTTTCTTTATCATCCTCGATCACATATGTGGTGTTCACTTCTTTAGCCGAACAGGAAGAAGAAATCGCTGCCCTGCATGATGTTCTTGGAGCTCAGCGGGATGAAATTATGCGTCTCCAAGATCTCCTGGATCAGCTGACAAGGCAGCCGCAAACAAGTGAGTGAAAGTGCGATTATCTCTTAATGCTTGATGTCTGAGATTTGTAGTTTTATAGAATGTGAATGGTTATTGATCCATTCTGCACTGTTACAGAAATCATCCTGTTACAGGCATTGGTATCAGTAAAGCCTTCATTTTCATTTTGAAACCTGTAGGACAATCGCAACCAAACTTTTTTTTTTTTAAAGTCATGTCAATATTTCTTTTATTTTAACCAGAGACAGAAATGTGGGATACCAATACTAAAAGGAAAAAAGAGTCAAGTAGTAACCAACAGTTAGATGAGAAATTTGGTTTGTTTTGCCATACCATGCATTTTCATTCATAGGCAATTGTGTATTTTGCCACTGTTATCAATTTAAAGAGTGATTTGAGAAGATATGAAGAACTCTGAAATGTACAGTATGATATCATTTACTGGTGTGACATCTGTCATGTCATCAGTTCTTTTTTCAAGCAAGTACTGTAAAGCTTTAGAATTGAACTTTATTTTGTAGGCCCACAAACAACAACAGATTTGCAGAATCTCCTTGGAGAGATTGATGCTTTGAGGCAAAGCTTGGGAGGACAGCAGCACCATCTCCTAGGCCGTGGCATGGACAGGAGGGCATCATACATACCAGCAGACTCGGCACAGGGCCTGGACCCTGGTGGAAGAGGTACCTATACAGAAAGTGTGATGATCTCAGTTCACTTTCATTTCACACAAACTTTTTGTCTCACTTAAGAGACACCTTATTGCACTTACATGTATAAACTCTCTATGGCAAATCATCTTAAACAGATATTGCATTTGTTAAGATTTGAAATTATGGCTTTTTAAAAGAGATTTCAGGTGCTGACACATTCACATTGTAACTACAGTAGCTTGAAAAAGTATGCCCAGTTTATTTCTACTGGACATGAAGATATCAAAGGCTTTCTAATAAAACAAAACCAGATAAAAATCCACTGAGGTCACAGATATGAGAGCCATTTGGTCCGGGAATGGTATTTGATTCCCGCAAATAAAAAATATGAGCTGAATTGATACTTGTATATTTTTGATGCTGTAGATCAACTTGCATCAGATTTCAGATGCCATTACCAAGACACAGTAGAACATTGTACAGGCATATCTGTCATTAATCATTGAACAACTAACCACAGATTTTTTTTTTTTTTTTTTGAAAGTCAGCATGTGGGCTACACTGAGCATTTGATATCTAGACAAGTACAATGATTTAAATGTAATGTTTGATGCATCATTTTTTGCAGGATTTCTAGGAAACAGATCATCTGCACCTCAAGGCCAACCAATGTCACCTAACATCCCTGCTCAACATGGTACATCTTTCATGCCTATGTATCCTGGAAACATGAATCAGAGAGCTAGTGTTTCTTACGGGCCATCTATAGCACACTTATCACAGTACCAGCCAGCTACCTTTCCTTCCACATGGCATCAAGTAGGCAGTGGAGGGGTTGCAGGCGGACATGAGGATGGTGGTTACATGAGACCTACCAGTGATGCCCAGGGACAAGTAACCACCTCAAACCAGCCACCCTTTGTGGAGGTTCCCATGGTTCATCCAAGTAACTCTCATGCCCCACCCCAAGTACCACCGATGCAGACACATGTACAATCCCACCCCTTTACAGCAACAATGGTTCATACAAATGCTGAACCGCCTGATGGAGGTACCATTAGTGGACAGTATAGGCACCCTGTACAAGGTCGTCAATCATCAACTTCTGGTGTGCATCAGAATGAAGGGATGGATCATACCATTGAAGTCACCAGGAGGGGCATATTGAGGAGAGTGGAGGGACCATCTGAAGACCTATTTTGCAATGTCCCAGAACACCACAACATGGTATGTGATCATGTCTGATATGATCGTCTGATGATGCTTAATATGGCAATGAGGTCAAACTAATAAGGAGCTCACATACATTGATTTAAAGTTAGTAAACTTACAATTACAACATCAGCAAAGAACAAGTGATGATACACTGTATATATTGCACCTTTTTATTTTGAATTGTTTGTGAAGTCACATTTTAAATTTGTATAGGATGTTGCGACACGGATTGTCGCCCCTACACGGATTGTCGCCTGGCGACAATCCGTGATGCTTGTGCAGTTCCCAGTTTTTTACCTCGAAGGCGACAATCCGTGTTGGCAAAAAATTTGTTGCGACACGGATTGTCGCCCCGTCACGGATTGTCGCCCCGGGCTCGGGGTGGTTCCTCCGTTGTTAAGCTTTGGTGGGATGGGTATGACTGGTAAGTTATGCGTGTGTGTGTGTGTGTGTGTGTGTATTGTGAGCTGCATGATATGTGATGTGTATGATTTGTTGTGTGTGTGTGTGTGTGTTTGGAGTATGATAATACAATATGTAGAAACTGTGCATGTGTGGTGGTTGCATAGTGGTAGTGGTTTGTTTGTCTGTGTGTATACGTGTGCCTGTATGCTTACGTGTGTATGTGGAATATAATGGCGCTACTGTGGCAATACAAACGCCTTCAGAGTGTATGAGCACGTGTTTAAAGAATTCACACCAGCGTTGATCTAAAAATAGTATGGGTGTGTCAACCAAATATCAGCGGTGAGGCGGGCTAGGCGAGAGAGAGACCGAGAGAAAATACATACATACGAGGGAGGTACTCTCCCCAAATGTTATTTGTCTTTGTTCATTTTTCCCTGCAGTCATTTTCTTCCATCAGTCTTGTAAACTAGAACGTCCATACCACTATTCTTTGTCCCAGAATAGGTTTGGCATGCTTTATGCATGAGCGAATAATTTCCACACGCCGTAAAAAATTTGTCAATAGTTACTTGATTTTAGCACAAACGAACTGCCATTGCACACCGCTAATACATACGTAATACAAACAAACACCAACAAACACTCAAACAAACCTCATAATGCAAATAAACCAACTCAGCACTTTTTTCCTTGATATTTATTGATTTCATTCAAATCATTCATAAATCGACCCATTCTGGGTGCAACATGAACAAAAAAAGTTGCAAATGGCAATTCGAAACAAAAGCAAATCCATTTGTCAATTTATACCACAAATAATCTCACTTCAACATAGATAACTCGATTATAGACCAACCCTACTAATATTTTCTTCACAAGAAAGTTTTGACATGTATATAGGGCCCTACCAAACCTATATTGCTTGAATATATTGGTTTGGATCATGTAACACCTTCTTACTTACAAGGGCATATACATAAAAAAACACACAAATATATTACACAAATCTAGAATGAAATCAGTCATAAAAAACCCGACCACCACCTCCCCTCCCAAACCGAAACAAATCTAGGGCCTACATCTATCCTAAATATTAAATCCTACCAACATCTGTCATAAAATTTATAACTATCCTTCTTCAAATCCAATCCCCAACCCACCAACCCCTGATTAAACAAAACCTAAATCATCCCACACCCACATTCAGCGACCCAAATACATACATACACACACACACACACACACACACACACACACACACGAAGGTTCGTTATTCCGAAGTTTCGTTTTTTCCGAGGCTTCATTTATCCGAAACACACAATTCCCTATACCTAGTGGTTCATTGATCCAAAAATGAAATTTGGAATAACGAACCTTCGGAATAATGACCCTTCAGACGAATGAGGCTTCAGAATAACAAACTTTTGCAATAACGAAATGTAACCCCCTTCCCACATACCGACACACACCCGAACCGATACCACATCCTTCCTGATGAAACGATTTCCCAATGTTGATAAATAAGACATAATTGACCATATGCAGAAAAGCAGCATCCGCCCGACCGCAAGCTCCACTCCAAATTCATATACAAATCTGCCAAACAAATCATCAAATTCAAAGCTGCTGATAAAATCAATATCAATGTTTATGCCAGCAACAGCTTACTAGGACACTGTATCCCTCCCCACGCGCAGCTAAAAAACACATACGCAAAAAACTGATATAATAAACACATTCTTCCATCACACACACACACACACACACACACGCACATGCACAAACGGACACTAAATTATCATGTGCACGCGCACATACACTTCCTTGAAACCTCACCATGACTTTTTACATGGCATGTTTGCATGGATGTAGCCATGTAAGTTATGTGTTAGTATTTCAATGATTATGTCCAGAACGATATTACCCAGCAAAATGTGCTTCGAGGGCGGGTGACAATCCGTGCCGCGAGCCCCCTACACGGATTGTCGCCAGGCGACAATCCGTGTAGGGGGCGACAATCCATGCCGCCAACGCCCATCACGGATTGTCGCCCCGAGCAGGAGGCGACAATCCGTGTAGGGGCGACAATCCGTGTCGCAACATCCTATACAAATTTAAATTTAAATTTAGGATTTTTTTTTTTTTCATTATTGAGTTAGGTAATGGCCTTCTGACAATAGCAATGTTATTAGTTCCAAACATTAAACTGCCATTCCTCACCATGTGTAATGTGACCCTTGATAAACATATTAAAATCAGGTGAACAGAAGCATAGATTTCATTAAAATCAGACTTAATATAACAGTTATGTAAATGCAAAATTGCACATATTTTCACTGAATAGTGATACTGGTGGCAACCCAATGTGCAGTTTAGCTGAAGTAACATTGTCATCGATGCAAAACTCTCCCATTGGTATGTGCATTAAAAAAAAAAAATCATACAAATAATGTTGATAAAGAAGTAAATACAATCCTTCTCCTTCCCCTTATCAAAAGTTATGTTATACCTAGTTCAACATTTTACTTAGTTGTACATGAATTGTCATAGAGATTAACATTCTATAGACTGTAACAATGTATGCCACATATTTGGTGAGTCTAATTTTTCACAAATCAGGACTTCCTGACAATTTTACGTGTGGTTATTTTTGTGATTGTGGAGTACAATATTGAGTGGAAAATATATGTGTTCATGTCGTGATCAGAGGTAATAATTTTTTTAATTTACGAATAGCACTCAACTTGTGAAAATAAAAATGTCACAAAATATTCAGCATATACAGTATGAGAGAATGTTGTATGAAAGTGTTGACAGTGTCATTGTGTAAGAGTACTTTTTTGTTGTTTTGAATTTCTTCATAGTCATCTTTTCAGAGCAAAGATTCATTTTTGCTTACTTCAGTGCAGAGGTAATTGTCATCAAGTAAAATGTGCAAGAGATATTTATTCTCAATCCACTTTATACCTACACATCACACAGTACCCAGTGTAATATTTTGATTTCATCCTTAGACTAGAGTACTTACAGATGTAGTACCTGCAAGCCTTATTCATATATGAGTTGTTGTTTTTTACATCAATCCTCGGTTTGCTGTTGGTCAGGAGGACGAAATTGACAGACTGCGCAAACAATTGGAAAAGGCTAAGAAAATGAAGGTGGGGTACATGACATGTTTTCCTGATATTTATACATATAATCACAACATTACATTTCAATAGATCTACAGTCTGCTCACATTAGTTGCAAATATTCTGCTCATACCAAGGAGGACTGGTTATGAAAATCAAACACACTGGTTCTGTTTAAAAGACTGTAAATAATTGTAATTCAATTTTAGGGATAGTATGTAGCTTTGCTTTCATTACCCATTGTATTGGGTTACAATATAGTATCATAAATATTTGTTAATGTACATGTACACTGTATATGTATATGTATTTTTTGTGTAATCGTATATGTATGTATGTGTATGTACAAAAGTATGTATGTATGGTATGTATATGTACACATGTATATGTTTATGTGATTGTATGTGTATGCGACTGTCCAGCTCAAAAACTTACAAAAATTCATAGATAAGGATTCTCTGTAATGGACCAAAAGATGTTATTTGGATTGACTGACTCAATTCTGTCAAGTTTGTCTTGCATGGAAAAGTACTCCTTCCCCTACCTTGTATCAAAATTTGGTTGCTGAAAACAAAACCGAAAGACAGATATTAGTAGTTTTTCTGGACCATACTTTTCACTAGGAAGTAGAATGCATTTTCATCAATACTTCTGTACAGCACGAATGAATATCCGTGATCTTTAAATTTTTTTCTCTCTTTTCTATGAAACTGCATCCCCTAACTCTCTCTTATTTCAGTCTCTTTGGATATGTTATAATGGTCCAATTTTAACTAGTTATATATCATTCAAAAGCTTAGAGCATATTCTTCTAAATAATGTAGGAAAAAGGGAAATCCATTTTGGCCTACTTTTTGTAGGTTTTGAGCTAGACAGTCACATATGTACACCTTATCTCTCTAATGTTCCTTTGTTTGAATAGAGAAGAGAGAGGAGAGTATCAGATGTATCCAGTGCTATGAATTCCTCACACAGGCTGCGACAAGATCTCATGGTGAGTATCACTATTTCTACTGTGTAACATCAATGACATATTTGAGAGAAATCATTTATTCCAAAATTCATAGAACTACCAAATCAGTAACAAGGTGTGCATGCTAGAAGCCTCCATTTTTGATTGACAGCAAGTAATAATTGCTTCCACAAATTGGGAAAATACCTTGAGCAATGTGATATCTTGTTATGTCTTGTATTAGTAAGAAAATTTGAATATATTGCATATATAGGATAAACGAGAGGAACTGGATGCCCTTGACTTGGCCGTATCCAGACAACAGGGGGCGCTTCGAAGGTTAAGGGAAGATGGCAGAGACCTACAGAACCAGAAGGAATCTAAATTGAGAGAACTGAGAGATATAGACAAAGCAGTAAATGACAGGAGAAGCAGAAGGTAAGTAAGCTTTTTTCACTTGTCAAGAATTTGTCTTTAAGCACAAGAGAAATAAACACTGGTTTCAGGATTATTCTCACACATTTTGAGACAAATGCACACTGTCAATGTCCTTTCTCAACTCTTTATCGATTTCTGGACCATCTATTAAATTCCCAACTGTTGTTTGTTTGTTTTTTTCCAATTCAATCTTTCATTAACCATCTTTACTTTCTCATCTCCTTTGTTTGTATTGAAAGTTTTAAAATGCTTTCCCCATTCCCCCTGATGTAAAAGGTCTCTATTCTACCTCTGTGTAGTTAAAACTGTATTACTTTGTATTCTTAAGGACAACTTAATAGGCTGTCAAAATTGGAGAATTATTAGATTGTGACATATGCCTGCATGTCATAGGGAGTTTCTTGAGGGAAGAAGGAGGTTCATCCCTGAAGAGGATGACTTTGAAGTTGATGAAGATGAGCTGCTTCATCAGACTGGCTTCCTTGAGGATGAGGTGGAGTGTTTGGAGCAAACCCTGGCTAAGAGAAGGGCAGAGCTCAGGGAGGCAGACAGACTCCTTGTGGAGTGCCAGACAAACCTACATGAAGCCCAGGACAAGGTGGGTTTTTCAGGACAGCCAGGAATACAAACTGCTGTAGACACACTTCATGATTCCACTAACTCACTCTGGAATACACAGGAAAGACAGATACAAATTACTCACTTCTTAAAGTTGCGTGGTAGCAACGACGCAGGTGTGTTAACTCTTCATCAAGTTTGTACTTGGTAATATCATCATCTGCATATGCCAGTGAGTGAGGTTGTTGTTCAAAGGGTTGCATTTGTATATGAGTATACACAACTCTTGCACATGCTGCATTCCCTGTATTATTTTTTTATCATTCTCTTGTGTAATGGTTGACAACCATATTATAACTGTTTGGCTTGTTTTGTGCTTGTGTTAAGACAGTGGAATGAGAAAGGATTTTCTCTTGGTTACCCTGTTGCAGTGAGTGTTTGGGATGTATAAATGTTTCAAAATGACCATACTTTTCACACAAAAGATCTATCAGGATTCCCATCTCCATCTCTCCGCCACAATTTGCAAACTCCCTCCTTGGCACGGTAAGGGAGATAAACACCTTCATATGCACCTACATTGATGCAGAGACTCCAACCCAAAGCACCTTCTGATCTGGAGATTCTCCCGCCTGAAACCCCTAGCAAACGGGAGACTCCAACTTGATGTGTGCGAAGCGCAAAGTTCCTAGGGTTCTAGATGCTCTCTTGTGCTATCTAAGGCTTATTTTTTCAACATACGATAGAAATAAGTAAGAAATCCCTTCCAACGGGAGACAAAGAGCCAGGGCGGGAGAAATTAAATCTCACACGGGAGAACGGGAGATTTTGCAAAAATGGGTTTTCGGCGGGAGATCTCCAGTCAAAAACGGGAGAGTTGGAGTCTCTGTTGATGCCATATCAATTGTAGACTTTTAGTTACAATCCTTACCTTTGGATTGAAAAGACTGAAAACATTTTGTACTTGCCAAACCATGAGCTTCAAGAGATATCTATATCAATTTTATGTATGTAGTTGTTGCTCATTGATATATCTTTTTTAGGCTGTAGTTATTTTATTTTATTTACATAATCCAAACACTAGATGAGAAATGGTCATGACTTTTATAAGCAGTACATGACAGCTGACAGGTTTTAAAATCACACCATGGTTACTATTTGTCATTTAAGGCTCGGGAGATGGTGCATCATTATGACAAGGTGAAACGAGACTTGGCCCTGGCTAAAGAAGAGCATGAAGAATTGGACCGTCGAGCCCATGAAGCAGCAATTGACCTATTAAAGGCCCAGGAACAGGTCAAGTTGGCAGAGGAGGATGCTGAGAGACTTGAAGAGAGATGTAGGGCCAGTGAGAAAGCAGCTCAAGACATAGAGAACCATGTGAAGTCTAGGGAAACTGCCTACAAAGGAATGGAGACTCAACTTGAACAGAACAACACAAGGTACAGCCGCATGTTTCCCATCATAGTTCTTTTTTCTCCAAAAATCAACTTACCAAGGGGCTCTTAACACTATCTCATTATCCTAAATCTTAAATTTCATGTGAATACCATTACCAAGATGAGATTACTTTACTCATGTACAGGTAGTATTTGCAGTACTTGTAGTTAGCTTGTTTTTCACATATATTTTCTGAATTTCTCACAAACCTCTCATTAAAGTGTTGAAAGTTTTCCTGTGTAAAGAACATTGTGTGATATATAATATACAATTGTATATAACTATAATATCACTACTTCTCAGAACATTTCACTAGCAGTGTCTTTGCACATCCCAGTTGAATATTCCCCAATTTGCGAATAATCAGCGATGGTGCTATAATGCGTAATTTGTCTTTCTTCTCTCTCTCTCTGATGCAATAATGTTCTCAGAAATACAGGATGCACAGTGTTTGGACCAAGTAGAAGATATCTAATACATAACAATTAGATCTACCCATAATCACTTTTGAAGTGACAATGAGTAAATTCTTAATTTCATAGTCAATTTATAAAAACTTGCCAGCACAACACTTAGTCTATACCACACACAGAAGTAAACAACTTTTTTAGCTGCTAGCTGTACCTCATATGTAACTCGAAGATGAACACAACCATCAGGAGCCACAAATGTGCTTTAAAATTTTAAACAGCATTAAGAAAAGGAATATAACAAAACAGAATTTAAAGGACTTTAAAAAATGTCAGTAAATTCCCATCACAGGTATAGACATCTTGGCCAGTATTCAGCAAACTAGATAAGCATGCTTAATTCAGAAAATCTAAGCTATTTTCCTTATTTTCTGGCTAAGACAAAATTCTTAATAGTAGAGGTGGGCTATAGAGGGTCAATTTTAGGTTAAATTTTTAAGAATATGCTCATCACACCTTAGTTTAATGACTTTGTGCCTACTGACACCATTTCTGGAAAAAAAAAGAATTTAAAAAAAATGTGAAATTCTGGGTGCCCTGGCCAAGAATTGAAAAAATCCAAGATGGCAGCTGTTTCGGCTTAAAAAGACATTTTTTGCTATAACTCAGTCATTTTTTGGTCTATTGTGGTAGTTTTGTTGTCTAACCCCTGTTTTAGGGGGTCAAAGAAATGGTAATAATAATTTTAGTGTAAAACCATTGTACTAACCTTTTTCCCATATGTAGGGTTAAATTGTCCCTCTCCTTTACCCCTACCTCAACTGCCATTTTTTGAACTTTTTTCTGTATTTTCTTCAAGTCATGTTAATAATGATAATAATAATAATTGATATGATTTATATAGCGCCAAATCCACTTTGCAGAGTGCTCTAGGTGCGGAAGGAAGAGAAAGTGAAGGAAGTAAAAAACGTACAAAATGCAAAGTAATAAGTATTCAAAAGGAGGCATTAAAGGTATTAGCCCACATTTGTAAACCTGCAGCAATTGGTCTCATAGTTAGCATGGAGTTTGGGTATGATTGCAGTAACACCTGTGCAAAATTTCGTTCCAATTAGTCCATTACTTTCATAAAAATAAATGAAAATGCACCGTAATCCGTATGCATGCGTATAACGCTCGCTAGCTCCGGTCCACGTACGTGTTACATGTACAATGTACGTAGCTATAGCCCGCGCTCGTAATTTGATTTTGGGTCGGGTTGACCCGGTTTGAAAATTGATTTTAAAATGATGATTTTCTCTCTTTTATCGAATGGTATAGACAAAGAGCGACAGGTGAGTTATGTTACAGTTATAACTTGTACTTGAAGTCATATTGGACCTGTTTTATGCAGTTTTGATTTTCGTGGGTTTGCAAATGTGGGCTAGTACCTTTAAACAGGTGAGTTTTTAGACTGCTTTTAAAAGAATCTGATAAAGAACAATTTTTTATGGCTGGAGGTAAGTTATTCCATAAGGTGGGAGCAGCATGGGCAAAGGCACGAGTGCCCCATATTATAGAAAATCTCGGAATTATAAGAGAACCGGAGTTGGATGAGCGTAAAGATCTAACAGGGATGTAATTATGGAGTAAGTCAATGTTATACTGAGGAGCAGTGCCCTGAATACAATGAAAAGTCAGAAGTAAAATCTTAAAAATAATGCGATCTTTGACTTGTAACCAATGAAGTGATCTCAAAATAGGGGTGATGTGAGTGTGTTTCTTGGACAGTGTAATGATGCGTGCTGCCGCATTTTGAAGCCTCTGTACCATAGAGAGCTGAGTTTGTGGTAAGTTAAATAAGGCAGAGTTTCCAAAATCAAGCCTAGAGGATATCAAAGCATGGACTAATTTTTCGGTAGAAGATCGGTTCAAGTATTTTCTAATGAAGCCGATATTGCGAAGTTGGTATCTTACAGACCTACAAATGCTAGAAACTTGATGAGACATAGTCATATTACAATCAAGCATTACAACCAGGTTGCAACAGGTTTTGGTCACATTAATTGACATGCCGGAAAAGGAGATGGAATTTATGTCAATTTTACGTAATTGTGTCTTCGAACCAAACATTAAAAACTCAGATTTAGCCGTATTCAATTTCAAAGAATGTGAGTTCAGCCATGAGTAAACATCGTTCATTGCATTCTCAAGCTGACTCAAAGCATGTAAGGCATCGGCCTGGTTAGGTTTAAAAGATATATAAAGTTGAATATCATCAGCATATGTGATAGTTAATTTTGTGCTGACGCAATATGTGTCCCAGGCCAATAAGATAAATAGAAAACAAGGTGGGCCCGCCCACAGAACCCTGTGGAACACCGCAATTGAGAGGCATAGCATTTGATTTGCAACTGTTGACACGCACTGCCTGTGAATGGCATGAAAGGTAAGATTTAAACCATTCGTATGCCTGACCTTTAACACCGAGAGATTGGAAAGTGTTTAACAAAATTGTATGGTTAACAGTATCGAAGGCGGAGGACAAATCAAGTAGAATCATAGCTGTAACATTTCCCCGATCCATTTCCTGTAGGATGAAGTTCGACACATTAAGGAGAAGGGTTTCAACGCTATGGTAAGGGCGATATGCGGATTGGAAAGGATCAAATAACTTATTGTCCAAAAGATAATCTGTAAGTCTGGAGAAAACAATCCTTTCAAGAATTTTGAACAAAAATGGAAGGTTACACACAGGGCGGTAATTTTGGAGTGAATCTGGGTCTAAGGAAGATTTTTTCAAAAGAGGTGTTATAAATGCACATTTCAAACATGAGGGGACGTTACACTGGTCAATACTTAAATTCACAATCATTGAAATAATAGGAGCGAATGTGAATGAACAATCCTTTATCAGTGTGGTGGGGATTGGATCTAAAGGACATGACTTGGGAGGTAATCTGCGAAGGAGAGATTGGACCTCTTCGGGATCGGTGGGCTTCAGGGTTTCAAGGGAAGCTGTCGTGAGGGACTCCTGCGCCGATTCATCTGGACAGAGACTGTTACTGACAGTCTCTACCTTATTCCGAAAGTAATTAATGAAAGTCTCGGCCATTGCAGAACTGTCCGTGTGGGATGGTAATGGTGAAGATTGCTTCCGTACTCTTAATAAAAAGTTCTAGCTAGCAATCTAGTGTTTTCTACCAACAATACAGCAAGAAATACACAAATATTAAACTTACACTGTACATGTGTATGTCATGCAGATACCGGTATGTGGCTGGTGCATTCAGGATGCATGGTAACTGTGAAGCCAGTACTTATCTGCTTCATAGTGCCAATTAACATTTGGTCATTAGACTTGTAGTCAGAGTGTACAGTTCTACTGCAGGTGTACAAATTTCATTGTAAAATGACTTGAATAAGCCTTCTATGATATGCCAATTGTCAAGCATAAAGGTAATGTCACCCTCTATAGCCCACCTCTATTAATAGCCAAAGCGTGTATTCTATAAGAATTGGCCGAGAATTTGTCCTGGCATTTAGCTAAGAATTTTGCTAAGAATTTAAGACAGATTTTGGCTTGCTGGCTGAGCAAATATTCTTGAAACTGTGCCCGTTGGTATTCTATATCAACATTTGTCTAGGAAATCTACCCTAACTTTCAGACAGCAGACAGCTATGACTTGTCTCAAGTTGGCTTGTTGCAGGAAAATTTCATGTGGGTTTAGTGTAACAATATAGGGAAGGTGGCAGCTTTAGCTAATACATGAAATTAGACAATTTGCAATTTTCTTGTGAAGAATTTAAGAGTTTGCTAAGCCTTATTGCCCAACTTAAGAAAAATGCCCTATTTCTTTAAGGACGTTCCTCAGTTGAATTTGTGCGCATCCTAGCTGCGCAGGTTGGCAGTGACGTAACAGAGAGTGAAGAAATGCACGCACGAGTGATGAGCTGAGCTAGCTGAGCTGAGCAGCTGCTAGTAGATCAAGCTAGAGTGTGGTACATACGGTTACCCGACAGCTCCCCACTGCGGACGCGCTGGGCGGCCTCGCTCGGCTCGCGTGCCGACTGTACACAATGATATCTGTACGACCAAGTACTACGCAAAGTTCAGCAGTCCAAGCCGCATATTCATGGTCATGATAGTGCAACACTGATCGATGGAATCGGTGGGCTTGGAAGTGGAACTGAGCTGTTTCCATTTTCAATTCATAGATCTTTTTTGTGACATGCAGTTCATTATCTGTTCATCAACATGGTCAAGTCGAGTGCTAAGGTACCTAGGGCCTAGGCCCTATAGTCGGGGACTACTAGTCTACTAGACTAGGTGTTAACAACAACAACAACAAAAACAACAAAACAAACATAATTATGACACACATTTTAGCTTTAGGTCTAACAACTAAAACAATCTGAGTATCTCTGTTAAAATCTAAATTAGATCTAAACTTGTCATTACTAATACAAAATATTGTGTGTGTTTTTTATGTCTGGTTACAAAATACAAGGTCACGAAAGTATTATCGAACAAGTATTTATCACTTTCACCATTCAGATATTTTGGATTACCAAATCTGGTGTAACAAAAGGAGAATCAAAGAATTTTTTTTTGCGGGGGGGGGGGGGGGGAGGGGAATAGTCAAGGTACATCTCCATAGTTTACAACACGCACTTTACCAACCACTGCAACAACCAACACATGCAATCTACAATCAACGTCATTATATTAAGATTTGTTTTTTTTTTTTCAAGGAGGACCGTCAGACTAATGCCAAAACTCCCATTTCCTTATATTTATTCTTCTTCCTCCATTATCACTTTCTGCACATGGTTACAGCAAGTGGGTAAAGCAAACAAACAAACAAACAAGAATGTCAATGTGCAGGAGTTTTCCACTTGCGTCCACATAATATCATTATGGCTGTGTAAGGGAAATAATAACAAAAACGCACATGGACCTTCCTTTCTGGCTATTTTTTCACCATATCACTGCAATTATGACATGTTTTTTGTTTGTTTGTTTTTTTTTAAGAAAATGGGGTTTCGAGTGAGCCGCATGAGATTCATGCATCCTAGCAGGGTATATTCAGGCATTGGTTCCTGGCCAGATTTGGGGGTCTTACGATGAATTCTGTCGCAAGGAGGCTCTGCTAGCACTAAAACGAGCACATGAACCCCCCATTTTTACAATTGTTCTGCATTAAGTAACCCTTCTTCTACAATTTGATAAAGTTTCGTATAAATGACATGGGTTTTGAATGTACAGCATGACATTCATGAACCCCATCTAATCAGGGCACTCACGATACGTTCCTGACCAGATTTTGGGGTCCGAGGATGATTTCTATCATGTGGATATGGGGGTGTGGCCAGCACAAAAACTAGCACATGAACCCCCACTTTTTATTGTTTTTCTGGAATTAGTAAGCCTTCTTTTACAATTTGGTCAAGTTTCGTAAAAAAGTCATGGGTTTTGAATGTGCAGCATTAGTTTTATGAACCCACCCTGTCAGGGCATTCCTGCATAAGTTCCTGACCAGATTTTGGGGACTTACGATGATATATGTCGCATGGGGGTGCTGCTAGCACAAAAACTAGTACATGAACCCCCACTTTTTATTGTTTTTCTGGAATTAGTAAGCCTTATTCTAAGATTTGGTCAAGCTTCGTAAAAATGATATGGGTTTTGAATGTACAGCATAAGTTTTATAAACCTTGTCCTTTAGCTCACCCCTAACAGAAAACGTCGATGAGAAGGATTTGAGAGATTTCGGTGTTTTCTGCCGCGTGAGGGCACTGCTTGCTCAAGAATGAGAGTGTAAACCCTAACTTTGAAACCTTTTCCTCGTTTTGGGTACCTTTTTTCTGCAATTCTTGCAAATTTGGAGAAAATAACATGGATTTCGAAAGAATTATGGGGATTTAAGTTTGTCATCGCAGATTTTGTTGCCAATCATATTCTTGATCCTGTAACGCTATCATTTTGGTACAGGACGGCAGATTAGTCATATTCTTCAAAGTCCCGTAGAAGAAAAACAAGCACACGAACCTATGGTTTTATTTACATATTAGGGCTTCGGATGGGTCAAAGTTACTGCATGGAAAGTTTGAAGAAAATGACATGGACTTCACTTTAACTGAGGAACGTCCTTAATAGACAAGCCGATGGCTATGACAGATTGCTTAGACTTAAGCATGTCTTAGAAGTTATATTGAATACTGGCCTAGGGTCTCGACACTACCTTTTTTTTTTCTATTTTTAATTCTAAAATCTCTAAATCTGAAATTTCATTGGCCCAAAATACATGAAAACATAACAATCAATGTTTAATCTTAAATGCCCAGTCAGGCCACCAAAGACAGCCTTTTTGGAAATTTGGTGGCCCTACATCAATTTTTAGTGGCACTGGGCTGTCAGACATGCACTTACAGTAGACATATTTGTGTACATGTATGCTATAATAAAACCTGAGGTGTGAGTTTTCTTCACTTTGTCTCCCTCTGTGCAATTGTAATTTGTAAGAGGACAACTGCTGGTCTATATTTTTAACAAACATGTCAGGAAAAAAGAAACCAGCAGGAATCGAACCTGTCATCTACTGCTTTGGGGTAGCAATACTTCCACCGGGCTGTTCCTTGTTGCCCACAGTGACGCGATGAACTTGGAACAAATACCCAAGGCTCTGAAATTCTGACATTATTATGTTAAGTAGTCCAAAGCAGACAAGGCATGTTAGACGAAAGCAAGATTTTATAAAGCAGAGAGGTAAAGGTTCATATGTGAGTTTTCTTCACTTTGTCTCCCTCTGTACAAATGAAACTTGAAAGATTGCAACTGCTGATCTACATTTTTAACACATGTTGGAAAAAGGAACCAAAGGAAATTGAACCTGTCATCTACTGCTTCACCACTCTGCTTAATAATCTCTTGCTTTCATTGAATAAAAATGTGTTAAAAAAATACTCATGTCAGCATGCCAACTTATTTTCCTTTTTCTTTTTTCTTGTTTGCTTCAGGCTGATGAATTTGAGATCAGAAGTAATCTTGTGCGAACAGAAGCTGTCTGAGCTGGAATCTTCCCTGAGGGACAGGGAGAGAGAGCTTGCCAACAAACACAGAGAGCTGGACTCTCTAACAGATCAGGTACGTTTACAAACACTATCAATTTATAAATCCAGTTAATCACTCAACATTACAACTTATGATTACAACTCATCTTGGCAATGTTTTTGGCCCTCAATGATTAGCAAAGCATTCTACATTTAGCCCTACAATTTAACTCTTAGTTTAGAGTTTCAAAAGAATTGTATATGAAATGATGTCTAATAAGAAAGGAAAATCTGAATCGATAAAGACTGTATGCATGATCAAATCATATCTAAATAGTAGTTACAGTATTGGTTTAATCCATGAAGACTTGACACCATTGCCTACTGCTTCCTGTGATGTAGCACACAATTTGGGTTGAATTGAATTTTACCAATGCAATGATAGACAAGGAGAGATCAACTGTGATATGAATGTTGAGTATAGTATTGAATATATATTGAGCATCTGATCAGTGCCATTAAAATCTTGTTGATATGAATTCATAGCACCTCTTTATAGCCTTTTCTGTACATGGGAAATATTTCATCTACTAATGATTTATGAACGGTCATGTACTTTATGGGTAGTCTCTGTTTATGAATGGCATTGTGACTTGATTTTACGTGAGTTATATCGCCATTGCAAAAAGCTACAGCTGCGATGTTTCACAACTTTTTTTTTTTAGTCTCTCGCATCTTTTGAAATTTGCAATGCTAAGGCATGTGGTTCCAAAGTTACGCATACATATGAACATGTATGTGGAACCAAAATTGCACAAAAATGTGAATTCGTGTGCAATTTCATTGCAAATTGTGCTTTCAGTCAAATTTCATTTTTTTTAAAAAAGGTTTAAAACAAAGAAATATAAGGAAACAAAAAATAAGAAACTTAGCAATTTTTTTTTTTAATGACACTAGTGTTTTCACTTTTATTTGATGGAAACACAAGAAAGAATATGTACACCAAAAAATGCCTTTTTGAAGCTTTATCTAGTGTTTCATAGCAAGTAGTCTGATTTTATGCATATGTTATGCATGAATCAGCATAAGTTAGCCAGGCATGATATTCTGTAGATTTAAATCTGATTTCAGATTTGTTTTTCCTCAAGTCTATACACATTGTGCTTTTTCCATGTATCAAAATCACCTGAAAATTATGACTTCCAATTTTTTTTTTAACAAACCTCAATATCATCCCTGATTAGCATAAATGATAAGAAAAAAAATAAAATCTACAGTTTTGTAGATAACGTTACAGGCAATGTGTGTGCCAGTTTTCATTGTGATTGCCTTGTTGACAGCGGATATCTGGGCCCCATTTCATAAAAAGTTGATACTATGGCAACTCTTGCTGGAATGACAATTGTCATGGTAACGACAAGAATCCAGCTTCCTTATTGGTTGCTGCTATGGGAAGTTGCCTTTCCAGCAAGAGTTGTCATCCTAACATCTTTTATGAAATGGGTCCCTGGACACCACGCCCCCCCCCCCCCCCCCCAAGTCTATCATCTCTCAATTAATAGCCCAGCCTAGTTGGGGTTAACCGCCGTAGTACCAGTGAGCTATTTGAAGTGCTCTCTCCATAGTTGTGACTGTCTGCAAAATTAAAAACTCTAAAACTGTATTTTACCTGACCTGACAAAATGGCAAAAAATCAATCTTGCAAAAATTTCTAACTTAACAGTAACACAATGTGTGGATGATATGATTGCCAAATAAAATGCATCATTGTAGTTCTGGCTGTGTCAGTCCTAACCCTTTCCCTCTTCCTCCTCATCTAGCTTGATCAGCAACAGCAAAGCTTGGAGCAGGTCACTCATGAGGTAGGAGCAAAACAGACTGACCTTCGCACTTTGACATCAGAGGTTGACAAGCACCGCAACCAACTGGTATCAGCTCTGGAGGAAGGTGAAAGAGAAATTACAGCCACTGAGCAAAAAATCAAGGTACCTCATTTTTCCAGGTGATGATCTATGGCCATTCAGCTGTCCCTGCCAAAATTTGATTTAGGTAATGTCAGATCAGGACAACCCATTATAAGGCCGCAATGCCACATTCCTGCACAATGAGCGTGGTCCTACAGATTATAGAGATCGAAGGTTTGCATCACAAGTATTCATTAACAGCTACACGAGACGCACAATTAATAGGCACAAAGAAAGCTAGCCAGTGGATATGCTGATTGACGCAGAAAACATATTGAGGACATATGGACTTGGACTAGACAAAAGCTTGCAAAAGCAGAAATTCCCTTATGATAGATGGGACCTTGAAACATCAAACTATATTTGGCAGGTATCTGCATAGGTCATTAGACTGCCCCAGTTCTTGCTCTGATTCTTCATGAAGACAAAGGCAAGTAACCAGTGTGACCTTATTTTTGAATTAATGCTGTATTCAAATCTAATATTAAAGGGATGTTACAGTATTGGTGGAGATGAGAATTGGGCTTTTAACTTTTTGCGAGATACCAAGAAAACACTTATGAAAGTGAATAGTACAGAGCATATCATTTTAAGAGGAATTCAAAGTTTATTGGATGAAAATCGGGTTTGGAATGACTGAAACATCCAAAAACAAAGTAAAACAAAGCGGGCGTAATAAAGTATGGGTCCCACCCTTATTAGAATCGCTCTGTTTTGGATATCTTAGCCAGTTCAAAACCAATTTTCATCACATAAACTTTGAATTCCTCATGGAATTACATGCTCTTTCATATTTCATGAGAGGTTTCTCATTATCTCACAAAAAAATTTTAGAAAACTGAAATTAGGTCTCAACCAAAATTATATGATCCGTTTAATGCTATATCCTTTCTTTGTCTAGGATGCCAAGGCACACCTAGTCCGCCTGAGGCACCAGAAGCAGGAAACAGTAGATGCTGTAGAGCAGCAACGAGAGGTCCTTGTGCGGCTCCATGCACGCTGTGAGGAGGCAGAAGGCTCCCTCCAGGAAACACAGTCTGCTATTGACAAGCACAAGTCAGAGCTTCAGCACACTCTGGAGATGGTTCAGATTGAGAAGACTGAGCTGGAAGCTCTCCGTGTCCAGCACCAAACCAAGATGGCTGAACTGGAAAAGGCCCAGCTAGAAGCACTGCAGGTTTACTAGAAGCAGATTTTGTATTCTGATAAGGAGTGTCTGTAGTTCTTCATCTTGCAAATTGATTTTTGCATTAAACCTCACATACCAAAAGTCAAAATCACGATAGTCAGCAAATCACGTAATTCAACACCATGCTAAAGTCATAAGTTTATCTTTTTTTTCTTTTGCCAATTTTCGTTATACTTCCACATTAGTTGACATTCATGTATAAGTTGACTTTTTTTTTTTTTTTTTCTTGTCCCAATGCATCTTAACTTACATGTATTTCTGTAATATAAGCCTGCATCCACCAACATTCCAAATGTGGGGAAAAATTCTATGGAGCCCTTTTGGAGCAGAATGAATAACAACAGTCTATAGGACCTGGAAATGAGGTTGAGTACAAGATTAGGAAAACAGATTGGAATATTGCCAAAAGCAAAGCCAAAGAAAATATTCATAGAAAAGCAAGAAGCTTATGTAGAAAAATAATCTCAACATTGGTAGTATTTTCCGTGAAGTTTTGCAAAGGTCCAGACAGCATGTTTTGATATTGTTTTCTTTTGTAGAAATGACATATGCAAATTGCTTGTTCACTTTTCTAGGACGGGAGAAAGCATGCTGAAGATAATTATAATACCACAGAAAGATTTTATGATTGGGTTTGTTGGTAAAATATGTCTGTAGCAGATTTCAAGCAAGAGGTAATAAAAATGACACAGAACTTTTCACAGTAAAGATTGCTATCACAGAAATCATGGCCTCTGCATCAACAGCAAACAGTTCCCGTAAGATGTTAATAGGATGTTAAGTTCATGTTAAGAAGAGTTTGAAACTCTGTCATCTCACCTCCAGGAAAAGACCTCCCTTGAGAAGCTGCAGGGTGATACCCAGAGGAGCCGAATGGATGCTGAACTAATGAGGGAGGAAACGAGACAGATCAAACTAGAACAGGAGACCTTGATAGCTGAGAGGAAGGTCTTAGAAAGTAACATCTCAGAGCTGATGAAGGAGGAGGCCATATTGAAACAAGACTGCAATACTCTAGAAAACAAACTCAGCCATCTCAAAGTGTGGGTCAATATTTGTCACACTTTTGTTGTAAATATGACATTTTCCTAGCAGTCAGTAGTACATGCACACTATACTCCATATCCTGTGTCCATGTTTTTTCCAGGGGGGGGGGGGGAGGGGAGAGGTAGTTAGGTTTGGGTATATCCATTCTGATTTCTTTGTTATAATCAAAAGATATTGAAACACATTTCCATCAACTGTAGCTGTCCTCAATGCAACACTTTCTCTCTGTGGACTGAAAGTTATATTTAATGTTTTGCATTTTTAATGCTGCATTCAATCACAAATATTCATTTTATTCAAAGGAGCCAGTGTAATGATGCATTTATGATTTACAAAGTGATGTCGTACATCTGTGCTAGTAGAAGGCTTAACGGTGCACCACGTATTCTTTCTAGGGTATGTATTTGGCCATGAAAAGGGCCTACCCAGTCCTGACGTTTCAGCAAGCATGTTCTCGCCGTTCTCAAGGGAACTGTGTAGGCCTTTTTCAGGGCCTACCCTTTTATAAACAATTAGTAATGTTCTTCCTTTCATTTGAATACTCCACAGAACTTACAGAGAAACCACAGAATCTCTTCACACCAACCAGCACAAACTGGATGGCGTCCGCCAGGAATTAGTTTCCACAGAAGTTGACCTGAATGACACATCCAAGCAAAAGTCAGAAGTAGTCAGGGAGCTTCACAGTCTAAGACATCAGGTCAAAGGTGCATTTGTCAGATGAGATCTACTAAACTAAAGTTTTGCTCTTCAATGTGCCATTCATAAGACACATTATTTTATGTCATAATCCATTCAAATATGATAAGGCAATATAATGGAACAAATAAATATGCCCTTTGAGATATTTACAGGTTTACATTAGAATGTGTGGCTTCTAGTTGGTATTTTTCTCAAAAATTTCATACTTCAGAGGGAATATTGCTTTATGACAAATGCTACTGGGAGTTTAAATCTTCAAAGAGTATTAGACCTGTTACAGTGCATGGCCGGGCTGAGCCTGGGCCGAGACGCGGCCGAGCCTGGCCTCAATTGCAGTACTCGGCCCTGCAATTCTGTCTGTTTACAGTGCTGGGCTCGACCTGGGCTAAATTGAAACCTTTCAATATTTTGTCATGGTGGCGCTCTGCTTGTAAACAAACGACTATTACTGGGAGCGCGCCGGTCACAATTTGGTACAGCATTTGACCCAGTTTGCATTTACAGTGAGAAAGGGCCAGGCTCGGCTGCGGCAAATTCTACCTCCAGAGCTTGGCCAAATGCACGGCCAATTTTGGTACCGCATTTGGCCTTTTGCACGTTTACAGTGAAATGAAGGCCGGGCTTGGCCGCGGCCGAGCCCGGCCCTTTCACTCACTGTAAATGGGGTCTAAGTGTTGTTTTCAGAAGTAATGCCAATTATGTTTGTTTTCATCGGTCTTCAGTATCGCAGCCTTGCAAACCATGTCTAGTCAGTACATACATGTACATGTACTGTGATTGATACATATTTTGCAGTAACTCCTGCATTCAACCAATAATTATTTTTTGGAGGAATGGATTGAATGGTCCGAGGAATGATTGCTGGACTAAGTGCATTTTAAACTGAAAATGACATAATGATCTAAAATATTGAATACAATACAATACATAGCCCAATCAATAAAGGAGGAGAAATTAAGTGATAAGGTGCCTTTGTGACAGAATGAGTTGCTGAATAAATTACTGATTGAAGAGTTCAAATTATCATTTTTCTGATAGAGACTAGATCTGATTTAAAGCAAATGAATTCTGATGTCCAAGAAACCCGGGGCCAAAAGACTGGACTACAGCAGGTAGAGTATTTGCTAATTTTTTATTCATTTTATTTTTTTTTTTTTAATCATTTTTTTACTATGTGTGGTGCATATCTTACCCTCCTGTGCATGCTGCATTTGTTAACAGTAATATATTTATCCATCTTGCATACGATCAATACCTATGAACACCACAATCATGTCATCGCATCTTGTAGTGATGAAAGCTAGGTAGTTTAGTGCTTTACCCTGTTGGACTAATGTCCTTCCTTTAGACCTTTTGATTTGAAAACATTTCTTGTGTTGGCCATTGCTAGGGGCTTCAAAAAAAAGAGAAGAAAAGAGGATTCGGTGGGTTATGCTATGAGTTAGATGCATTGCTGTATCTGTACAGTGCATAAAGCAACTGCTGTTTGATAGGCATACTAATTCCTGTGACCACGGCTGATGATTTGACTTTCACCAGGAGATTGAGGTATTGGTGAGAGAGAAAGCCCAACTCACTGCCCAGCTGGACCAGTTCTCCAACAGACTAGAGGAGCATCATTTGACCCTTGACAAGTGTGAGGATGAGAAGAGGAGAAAGGGAGAGGTCTTGCAGGAAGTTGTGATACAGGTGGAAGAGAAGAGGAATGAGCTGGTTGTCAAAGAAAGGGAGTTGGAGAAGTTGGTGAAGCAGGTTACAGAAGAGGAGAATAGACTAGCAAAGGTAAGACCAATAATCATGTCAGGAGTCAGCGATGTTCATATTTTATTGTGGGAAATAAGTCCAAGATGAAAGATTGATTGGAGATTGAGACACTACATTGTCATTCTGATAGAAGAGGGGAATCTTGGCATGAAAACAAAGATTGAACATATGAAGAACTAATCTTTGTAGCTTCAAAGTTTTAACAGGCAGACAAGATATTTTGTGAATTCGAGAATATTGCTGAAATTTCATTTTGAGGAGTAGTGGTATCTCAGACCTTTCCTTTTAAGGGGCAAGTTGTAAAATTGTGAAGTTTTGCTAATATTTGCCAAATACTTCTCGAACAGTTGATCTGAAATTGCAAATGAGTAAACTAGTGATGTTATCACAATTTTTTATTGATGGTATACAAAGAAGTGATGAAAATTCCATTTTTTGGCTATAAAAGTGTATGTAAAACATAATGTTGTTCCTAGCTGAAAAATTTCAAAATAATGATCAGTTAGATATACTTGGATTGGGCATATCTGCATTTGAAAAAAAAAAAATGCTTTAGATACTACTATTTAATTAGCCCACATTTTGCATATAATCATCCTATTATGCAATGTTTTTAACACACCTTCCCAAATTTTAAATGCTCATTCATCCTTTGTCAAAACACTCAGCAATAATAGTCATTCTATCAGCATTTTGATTTGAGATACATTTATGAGTATACGTTTCTTGCAGGTTGCATAATTTGGCATTTACTGAATGACTTTACACACCAGTTAAGGTGGGAAGATGAATATGGTGTATGAACACATTGAAAATAATTTGCTGTATATCATATTGCTCCTTGAGATTTTGAGGAACATTGCAATAGAAACTGAGAGCAAGCAAGCAGAACTGGAGTCCAAACAGAGAGAGTTGGAAAGACTGGGTGAAAGGAAGAACTCTATGAGGGCAAGGTTAGACCAGAATCAGGTGGATCTGGAGAGGTTTACTGAGATGGAGGACAGAATACATGAGCTAGGTGAGCTGTTGAAATCTTTGGACTAAGCAAGGAATTAGAAAGAATCTGTACCAATATGGCAGATTTTCAGCATAATCACAGGGGGGCTAAGCTATGCTGAAGAGAAGAAGGCCTTACTGTTCAAGGGCTAATCCAGGTTTGGTTTTGTGCATGTGCATGTGTGTGTGTTTGTGTGTGGTTTTGTTTTGGATGTTAAGTGATACAATGTTCATCATGAAAAGATGATAGATTCCAAATCTTAATTCTTGAGATTGTATACTGTTATATTGTAGCATGTTTGTTTAAAGAAATGTCGATGGAGTATAATGGGAGATTCATTATGAAAAAAAAAATGACACTCATTTTCTTACTTTAGCTGTAAGATGTGAGAGATGAGCTAAGAGAAATCCCGTCTGAATTAGAAAGGTTATTATCTCATTTGAATGTAACTTCAGCTCATATATAGATTGAATGAAATAAGCCATGAGTCTTTGCATAATTGGATATATTCTGAAGAAAAAGATTAGACACAAAAATTTCCCAATGGAGGGAGAGTCTCTTCTGTAAACTGTTAAAAGTACTGGTACTGTAAAACCAGAAACATTTGCCTCATGAAGCTTTAACGAATTGCGATCATGTGCTAGTAATATAGGGATGTGTTGAACACACACTGCTGGTCACTATAAAATGCACAACAAAACTAAATGTGCACTACTAAACATGTGTAGTTGAAAACAAAAAACAAAACACCAGAACGCAGTATTATGATACAAGTACATTGTATAGCGTTGTACTGGCATTCAATGCACTGTGTAGACAAAAACTTTATGTTACTTTTTTATCTTATCTTACTTTTGCAAATCTTGGCTCACAAAAAGTTTCATGCAAAAGGAAGTTTCTTGTTTTACAGTATTTTGAATGAACAATATGGTATATACATCATTCATAAATCTAGAAAATTTGTAAAAGGATATAAAGCAAAAAAATTCTGAAGCTTTAACCCTAATCAGGCCAGGCTTTTTTGGCTATGCTAAAACCTGAGGGGGGCGGATTCTGCCCTCCCCCCCCCCCCCCCCCCCCCGGCCATTGGTGGTGCGATCGCGATGAAATTTGGCATGTGTGACACCCACATCATAATTTACAAGCACTGTTTTCCATAGGAAATGTACACAAAATCACAAAATTGTGCCTGTTTTGGGGTGACATGCCGTTACAAAAATGAGCGTGGCCTCGAAAAAATATGCGCGGACGTTGCAAATTTGGTCTCTAAAGTTGCGCGAGACTTGAACGAAGAAAGTCAAGAAGCCTCGCGACAAGGCCTTCTCGCGTTACATAATTATAGCACGAAACGTCGAGGGGGGGGAGCGGATTCCGCCCCGGCCCCTTTAGGGTTAAAGAACTGATGCATCAAGTAGTGAATGACTCTTAGGCATCAGATGAGAACTTTTTTACTAACAGCAATAAAACTATGTGTACTCACTGTCTAAAGCCAAATTTTCAGCAATGCCAGTAGGGGAAGTTCACTCTTCATCACTGACTCTTGGAATGATCTAATACATGCCACGTCTGCTATGATTAATTTGAGCATTCTTTGGAAGTATCAGTGTCTACTATAACATCATTTTTCATTTTTCAATTCGATGCTATTATTGCTCTCATCAGTTTCATGTTATGACATGTAGAGATGTCTTTTAGGGGTGTTTTGCAATTTTAATCATGAGATGGCTGTGCTAGGTATGCCCTGCATACCATTGTAAACATAAAGTCTAGACCAGTGAAGGAGTACAAATATAAGTTCTCATAATCAGCGTTTGTGCACACATCTTAACTAATTGTATATGATGATATTTGCTCCACTGATTGTCATTCCCTATTATCATTTTGAAGTTCCATCTTGCTACATGCCGTATGTCCAGTATAAAGTTTACACCGTATTTAGTTCTAAATGGGAAAGGTTGATTTTTTTGTCACCTGCAGAAAGTGAGATGTCAAGACAGCAAGACACAAAGCTGAATGTACAGACTGAGTTAGAAGAGACAAGACAAAATGCAGCTTCTCTCAAAGAGGTCAGTAACAGCATAAAGGGACCTCCAGGCAAGGGAGATTTGTTCATCTGCTGTTGTTTTTTATTAACATAATTATGCAAATGACATATCTACACCATATCTCTGATTTGAAGAGCAAACCTATAAAAAATTGATGGCTTGTGCTGAATTTATCAAGTTTAATCTGTGCACAACTTGTGTCTGTTTGTGCTTGTTAATGTTACACATACATTCAATGCTCATTGCTTGTAAATCATCAGGGCCACTGTATTGAGACTATTAGAGGAGCTTGTACTTCATAGTGGAAGTACTGCAGGATGGAGAGTTTAGAGGCCATGGTGGTATAACACATTTTTATCTCTCTGTACTCTGGATGACACATAGTGAAACACTGGTTTAAAAAAAAAAAAAAAAATGTTAGGCCCAATCCCCTCTTTTGTCCTACCTCAGACTTCTGTTTGTGCATAGTATGCATTAGTAATTGAGACATTTATGCCATTCCAACAAACCATGTAGATTGATGATTTTGTTGATGATTGAGCAATTGAGCCTTGCGTGTGGGACTACTAGCAGTACGTAACCTTGGGATTTGACGCTGTGATGAAAATGGTTCCATGTCAAAATTTGTCATTGAAATTTGCAATCTATAAATTTCTGTAAACTACTAATCATGAGCCTGATTGCCATGGTTGCAGATTTTGGACAAATACAAAGCATTACCCATAGAAGGATTATTTGAATAGGTAGGATTATTTTTTGGTCACATACTGTCAGCAGCACACTAAATTTTTAGCAGCGTAATGCTACAAATAGTGCTTAAGAGCATCAGCTGCATGCACATACTTATATTACGTAAGGAACACTGAACTCAAAAGACAGTACATGTATAACTAGCTTTTATCATGCATGTGTTGGTTGCAACTGGGTTCATGCCGGGACAAACAATATAATCACTTAGTTTTACATACGTACATCTAATAGGAAGGTTAGAAATGAATTAAAGGGATGGTATAGTTTTTGGTTTAGGTGAGGATTCGTTTTTTAACGTCTTGTAAGATGTTTAGAAACCACTCTATGAAATATTAAAAAGCATACAATTCTAAGGGGAACTGAAAGTTTATTTGATGAAAATCAGTTTTGAAATGACCCAGATATCCAAAAACAAGGTAAAATAAAAAATCCTAATAAAAGCATGTCCTGTGGCATTTAATTAAGATCACTTTTTTTGATATCTCAGCATTTCAAGACCAATTTTCATTAAATGAGATGTAAATTCCTCTAAGAATTACATGTTCTAAACTTTCATATTTCATACGGGGTTTCTCATTCTCTCACAAACACAACACACACACACACACACACACACACACACAAAGTTGGAGATGTACTGCCCCATCTAAACCAAAACTGTACCATCTCTTTAAAAATTATGAACATGAAACTGCATGATGAAGGTCAAGGGTCAATGTACTTATGCCTTTTTTTTTTCTAGCCATGACTCCAGCTGGGAATGTCCTAGAGTGATGTCAGGTGGTGGATAGGGTAGAGAGCATTGACAACTCTTTGCATGAACATGATAGTGGTGAAAGGTCATTTGTCATGATTAAAGATTACTTTACTTTTTGAAAATGATGTCTTTCCAGCCATTGCTTGAGCAAAGTAATGCCCAATGTTGATGTCAGTTATGTGTCATTGCCTCTTTCACTCAAAGAGCTACTTGCTTTTTGCCATTAGCTACACCATATATATCTTGTGAATGCTTTCTTGCATCATAAAACAGGAAAAGGACAACTTGCAGTTACAGTGTGCTCAACTAAATGAAGAATTAAAACAAGTCAAGTCAAGAAGGAGTCTTGAGCAAAAGGTATCACAGTGGGTTTTCAATATTGTACTTTGTAATATTGATTTTTCTTTTCCAGAATGATATGTGTTCTAAGCTCTTTCTTTTTGTTCGTTGCAGCATCAGGGAAGTTCATTAGGACCTATTGAAATTGTTCAAAAACTACCTTTTTATCATAATCTTTCAAATGCACAATTATAGTAGGTGATACTTGTGGATAGGGAATGCACAGTCATTATAAATGTGTGTGGTCACATGGCTATGTAGTGCCTCAATATTACATCTCTCTTCTACTTTAACAAGTAAATTGCATCTTGTGTAGACACCTTCTTACAGGCAATGATTTCTAATCGTTCATAAGGCTCAAAAGAAGAAGGTACAATTCAGTTTGTGACATACCTTGAAGGTACTACAGGGTTATACCAAAGTCAAATTTGTGTTACATGACAATACATAACACCACATGATGATCATTCAGATGTAACATATTGTTTTAGACTTCACAACAGAAGGCTAAAGAATCATCTGAAAGCATGCACTTTGCATGGGAAATAAGTTTTTAAGAATCAGTGTGTCAAGTTTATTACATCAGAAGAAAAAAAAAAAAACCTCAAAGGTTAAATACACATTTTGGCACAGAACATGGCATCATTGTTATTGTTTCACTCTATTTTTAACCAAATAAAAAACAGGATTTCAGGGATGAACATAGAAAATTGGTGCAGGACATTGAAAGGCTTAAAACAAGTCTGGAAGAGGAGACTACACATGCCAGCAGAATGAACAAGGAGGTACAGCTGTGGAGGCAAGAATATCTCAACCTTAAGCAGCAGGTAGGTATTGACAGGGGTAGGGGAAACATGAAAGATTTTGATTTGTGGAGATTTGTGTGTGTGTGTGTGTGTGTATGCACTTCATGCCTTGTGATACTAATGCAAGTATGAAAGTTTTGCAGATACTGATAGTTTCATTTCTTTGTTTTTACACACCAATTTGTACTATTACTCATAAAAATGATAAATGAAAAGGACAGCAAGATTAAACATACATCAAGTAGACCGAGTGCAAAAGAATCAATCTCCCAAAAATGCCCACTATGACTTAACTTGCAAGTGACTCAGTGTAGTAATGGCTGATATATCTCTCCTCTTTCAAACAAGTAATGCCAGTACAGGGTAATGACAACACTTCAAAATGTAAGGTAGGGTCCTATAATAAACCAAATTGTAGATTTCTATTTGGTACCCCAGGGTACCAAAAACTGAAACAATGAATAGCCATCTAAATGAAGCCTGGGTCAAGGGATGTAAATACTCAACACTTTTTAGGGTGTGCCAAACTTTCAAACATATCTCTTCAAATTTTTGCAAATCATGTGAAACTGTTGTCTCACTTTGTAAAGATGTACTACATCCCAGACCTATGGGAGAACCATGTGATATAACAGGCATACCAGTCGCCACAGTGAAATTTCTAGTTATTAGTGAAATTTGCAGAAAACAGTGGATTGAATCTATCAATGATATTGCCTGTCTTCGATCTGAAAAAAAAAAAATGATACACCTGACTAGCAAGATCCTTGATTTTATTTCTTTTTGTTCACAGCAATTCATTGGCATTTCTTTATCAAAAGTAAGATGAGTTTTCTCTTGTTTTTTAATTTGTCCTTTTCTGTGACAGTGCAAATGAATGTTAGAGTATCATGAAAAATAACATGTTTCTTATTATTATAAGCTCATACCAGTAAGTTGTGTTCATTTGCTGCATGACATCCCCCTCCCCCTTTGCTACTGTAGCTCCACACTCATGAGGAATTGATGGACCAAGACACTCAGCTGGACTCTCAGCTTCAGCACCTTAAGACTGAGATCCAGAAGGAGGTCCATGAGGGTCTCTCCACTCTGGAGTTGTCCCGCTTGGAGGTGTTGGATGAACTGAAAGAAGTGCACCATCAGAAGGCTGAGATTAACAAGAAGATCCACTCCTTCCAACAGGTTGGTCTTCTTTCTTTTCCTTCATTTGTCAGATAGTCCAGTTTTTATGCTTCACTTCTTTATTTGGTTTGTGTAAGTATTCTTATTCAATGAGATCAGGTCAGATGGCCTGATTTGTCAGATGTGCAAGAGGCTTTTGTCTGATGTTTGTAGTTTGGTCAGCTGTGATTGTTTTGCTTACCTGTATTTGATTTGTTTATTGTTATGCCTCTGCCGAGAAGTGTCATCGGAGGCATTTTTTTTTTCAGGTTGTCCATCCATCCGTCCGTCCTTCCGTCTTAATTCAATTTTGTGGACAGTGTAACTAAAAATCCGTTTGAAGTATCTTAATGAGACTTAATGAGGTATGTATGAGTGGGCGAAGGTGTGCCTATCAACTTTTGCCTGTCAATTTTTTTGTGCCTATCAACTTTTGGGTGCACATGCTCAAGGTCAAAAGTCATATTATATATCATAGGCCTTCTTTCACAAAAGAATGGTGTATGGACATTTTAGATAGTCCCAATATTCCTTCTACGTATATATACTTAACAAACTCTTTCTAACTCACCTGAGCCAGAGGCTCAAGGGAGCTACCTCGATCCATCATTGTCTACCTCGTGTATTAACTTTGTACACTTTCAGCTTCTCTTTGAATACTCCACATTTTAACCAAACTTGGCAGGTAGCATCCCTAGGAGGATAGGATCCCAGTTTCATCAAATAAGTGGGGCAGGAGGGCCGAAAGCCTCTTAATTAAGGAATCTTTAAAAAAAACTTTTGTGGAACTACACTGTAGAGAGCTAAGTTGAAAGTCAAGCATGTAGAGTGCAGCTGAATTTTCGTCCACTTCATAGTGCTGTATATGGTCTGATTTTATCTGTGTCTCTGCATGTGTGTGTTCATGTGTGAAAAGTTCAAATACACTGCTTTTTCATATAAGTGTCCATGGCACTGATCTTGAAATGTTTTTTTGAAACAAACTATGTACTGGTGGATAAATAACTACTAATATTGATTTGAAAGAGATAGAAGAGACATGAAACATATCTTCCATCCACAGCCACATTGTATGATAACTTGAATTTCAGGTCTGTGGAAAATATTCTGGCATGACTCATGAGTGGGTTCATGTTCATACTAAATTTCAAAACAAGCTATCTACGAGATGTCACATTCTGAGTTACTGTCCCAGTGATAAAAAGTCTCCATATGTTGTAATGATTTTAATGTGTCAGTGCACTATTTTCTAAGATAATGAGATGAGCATTCTCCATTTCAGAAGTTCATAATGATCCTACCTGTTAGATATTTAGCAGATTTAGACACACTGGGGGCAGTGTTACAAGAAATTTACCAGTATGTATGAAGTGTTCCGTAGTATCATTCAACTTGAGTTGCCTTGAGACAAAGCATGTGATAAATCCTACCAAACTATATAGTTGTCTTTTTTATTTCCAGCAAAAACTTAGAGATCTCCAAACTGAGGAGACAAGCAAGAGTAGACATAGAGATCTGAACTTCCAGTTGCAGCAGGAGCAAGACCTACTCAAGGTAATGTCATACACAAACATAAACAATATGAGCACTATGTTGTACATTTACATCCACTTCTCACATTTTGCAATCCATGCACCCTCATTCAGTTCAATGCGACAGTCGATTTAGCGCATTGCTCTTTGGGAGATAGGTCAACAACCCAAGTGTGCACTTGATTGATACAGTACACACTAGACATGTACATACAGTGATACACAAGTATCCAGAATTGCTGTTCATGAAGTATTATGATCCAGTTAGTTACATCGCTGTTTACATTAGGACGCTGTCACAAGCAGTTCTTTTTCGTCATCATTTTTACAACTCAAAATAGTTGTCACTGAGTGTAAACTTCAGAAGTTAAGAGAGTACATTACTCCACTGCAGACACTATCATTCAAGTCTGTGAGTAACACTACTGCACTGACAGTATGTTTAACACGTTTCACTCATCTTATTCTACATGATTACATTTAAACTTCATACTTTCCTTGGGATCTCACTACTAGTTCTTAGTATTAACTCAGCCTTCTTATTCCCTGTGCTGGGAATACTGCGGTTATTTAAATATTTTCTTCAATGAGGCTTACTTTCATTTCGCAAAACTCACTGTGTCTGCCATGTTGAAACCAGCTGTTGTCTCATTGTGTACAGTAACATTTCCAGTACCGATATGTAGGTAGTGCATACTATGATTAGTGTATTATTATGTTGTCGACCAAGAAGTGGGAAATATGTCTCTTGCAATATGGACATTGGTGGCATATGGATTGTGAAAAGGGAGAATTCCACATGTATGTGTTGCAAACTTTTATGTAAAATAAACAGAGCATGGTATGTTTGGTTTAACACAGTCATTGTGTCATGAATTAGTTTAAAAGCAATATCTGCTGAGATATGTTGGTTCAACCCTATGTAGCCTGGGCTATTTTGAAATTGTATTGCCTGGGGAATTAATAATTAATTTTCCCAGAATATGGTCATTTTTTCTAAATATGCCTATTATGCTAATTTATGCATGATATTTTTGTGAATCAAATTTTAAGTTTTCTAAATCCCTAAATATAGCTTCAAATAGGCTAATTTTTTATTCAGGTGTTCTTTGTAGTGTTATAATATTAATCTATTTACTAAGAATTATGAGAAGAATGTTGCCATGTCAAAATAAATTTCTTATGAATTATATTGTTTTGCATTCTTGTTTTTCATTGTTTCTTTTCATCAGGAATAGTTGATGATAACCAAAATGGATGTTACCTGAGAAAACCAGAATAAATCATTCATCAGACATTTTTTTTTTTTAAACCAGTACATTGTACACACAAAAGTCATTTGAAAATGCCATTCATGGTGACACTTTTCATAAAAATGTGCTGTGTATATCTCAGCAACTGTGTGCCAAATTTGTACAAATAAAGTCTCAAAATGTGCACAAGATGTGAAAAAAAAAATCGTGAAATTTCAGCGTAAAAGAATCATGTTTCCAAATTATCACGAAAAAGTCGAGTGGGCTATTTAGCCCTCTTCCACCCTCCCCCCCTCCCCCCTCGTCTGCATAGGTTTTTTCACACTGATCAACATTAGCATTACAGGTATCATATTTTTATATTTCATCAGCGCTGTTTAGCATCTGGTTCTGCCTCCCCAATGCTTAATCTGTTCTCTGTATATTGCAGCTACGACTAGAGCAGCAGATGTCACGACAAGCAGAGATCTTGACCAGCATTAAACAGAAATCAGAGACCACCATTCTGTCTCTTCGCCACAAACTAGATCACCTTGAGGACCTTGTCAGCAGCAACTCCTTGACCCACTCAAGGGCCAGGGATCTTCCAGAAAGATTAGAACATCATGTCAGCTTGTCTCATGATGAGATATCAGCAGGTGATTCTGAAGCAGGAACAAAGGATGCAGATTTTAGAAAGGATAGTGCACAACAAGAACATCTCACCTGGAGACACCAAAGTAAACACTGGGTTAAAAGGAGTGAAAAGACCCACACAGACACTTCAGTGGACATACCTAATCAGTCTAACGTTGTTGGGAGCAGCAAAATGGTTAGAATAAAGTTTGATGCATTGTCTGAATCTGAGGAAAGAACTAGAAAAGATTCCACACAGAGAGGCCAAAGTAGGACAATACATGGCAGTCGTGAGCGAAGCATTTTGAAGAGAAGACTGCCCCCTGCAGAGCAAGAGGATTCCTCACATCATGTTTTACAAGAGAGATCGGCAG
The DNA here is from genome assembly GCF_964275005.1 of Diadema setosum. Classification (NCBI taxonomy): domain Eukaryota; kingdom Metazoa; phylum Echinodermata; class Echinoidea; order Diadematoida; family Diadematidae; genus Diadema; species Diadema setosum. The sequence goes on along the minus strand of NC_092701.1, from coordinate 15,534,203 downwards.
ACAGGATGCAGGCAAGAGGGAGGAGGAAGTCAGAAGAGTTGTCCTCTCCTGCTGAAGAGGTTTGTTGAAGATTAGCTAATGACTTGGCGAACTCAGGAATAAGCCCCCTGGAGTCAGTGTATGGTTGTGTATGATCAGCCATTCTAAGCACAATAGCAGATATAACTCAACAGTTTATGAAGTGCCTGCATGATTTGATTCTCAGAGGGGAACAAAATGTCAAACCAGTGCAGAAGGAATTCATTCATTTTTTACTATGCTAAACAGGATGGAATACGTTTTGCTGTTCTGTACTGATTTGCCAAGAAATAGTCCCTTACATTGCTGATTGTTCATATATTTTTAACTCACCTGAGCCAAAGGGTGGGGGCAGGGCACACCCACCCACTCCCCCCCCCCCCCCCCCAATTTAAGGAATCTTTAAAAATCTCCTGTAGAACCAGAAGTGGTAGAGCTGAGTTGATACTATGATTTAGTACATTGATGAATGTATTTTTCATGGCGAATCCATTGAGCACGGGAAGGGGGGTCCAAATGGGGGCTTAAAGAGTACATTTTCATCCTCTTGAAAACCCCATGATGGATTCAGAGCAAACTTGGCAGATATGCATCCCTAGGGGGTTATGATCTCAATCTATACAAATGGGCACCATGCCCCCAAGAGGGGTGGGGGGGGGGGGGGGGAGGGACTCAGATTTTGTGCTTCCTGATGTTGCTAAGCATTCTAATATGGTCTCGAGGTAACATTTTCTATGAGCAGTATATGAAATTGGGAAAGTGAATGTACAAGGAAACATAGTGGACTTAATATAAGAGAGATTATTTCTCCTGTTAAATTGTAATTGGGAAATAAGCTGTCATCAAAAATATATGTAATTATGGTCACCTATCACCAATTAGAAATGACATACATGTAATGTTCCAACAGAATTTGAATCAAGATCACCTTACAAGATGAGGAATCTTTTCTGATGCACATTTTTAAGAATTATGTTTAATAAATTGTAGTGGAAGTAATAGATGGGAAAGATGTATTAGTGATGTATGTAATCTTCATTGAATATGTATTTTTCAAACAGGTTACCCCTTCCCAGCGCCCAAGGTCCCATTCTTACAGACATCAAAGAAGACTCAGTAGATCACCTGTGCTACTTGAACCATTTCCAGTGATGTCCTTACAGGCTGCAGACAAAGGACCTTCTGATAGCCATTGTGAGTATCCACATTGCATGCATTTAATTGCATGATATGGAAGCATAGAAAATGGTTAAGTTTTTTTAAGTCACACATGGAACAGGAGAAACTCTGTCAACTTCACATAAATTTGGATTTATATGTTTTATATACGGACTTCAATACAGAGTTGAATGCAGGAGTTACGAGAGCCCCAATACAGAGTTGTCAGTATTTTAGTCACCTCTAGTGGTTAATGAAGTTGTATAGTTTTGAGATGATAGCCACACCTGGATTACTAATATGAACTCTTGCAGTTAAATTGATCTTTAAAATTCTTTTCTATTACAGAGGTCTGTGAAGTAAATGAATGTGTTGTGTTGGCGGGCCGAAACACATGATTGCCATTGTTGACATCCTTTCTTTATACCTTTGTCACACTTTGAGCCAATGCATTTCTGTTTGGATGTGAAAGCCCCTAAAATACAAAGATGTTGATCCTGAAATGTATTATTTGAATTGGGACTGATGTGGCATTACTATAGCTTTGCTGTATTTCTGATGTCTTTAGAGGAAAGGGATCAACAGCACAGACGCCCCACAAAATTTGATATACCATTAGTCACGTTTTTCTTATTTCTCCACATCAGTAAGGCATGGAGACATAAAAGAGACAATATCATCGAAGAGGATACTCCAAAGAAAATAGGATATGATAATGTGTAAGATTTGTAAGATTTGTAAGATTTTATTGACTCTATCGACCCCCTCTCGGGTATGAGAGTACAAACATATTTACAATATATGAATACAAAAATATAAGTGATAATGTACATGTACATGTGAAAATAACAGATATAAATAAATATGTTTACAAAACAAGGCGTAAAGGACGTTTAACTACTCTACCACTACGTGTACAAACATTCACATCTACTTGTGTAAATTACAAAGTGAGTTCATAAGGATGATTGATGAATATAGATAAAAAGTTCTCTAAACACATCCAATTGTTGTATTTACATGTGACAGTTTTGACAACGGACTGTCACCTTTCTCAAACAATGGTTAGTCAGCAACTGATGTTTTGGCACCAATTACTGTAAAAATGGATTTGCGTGACTAATTTTTTGTGCTCGGCCGGGTAAGATGAGTTTTGCCTGATTTTGATTCCGCAGAATCAAGATGGCAACTACTGGAATGTATGGCAAGCAAAACAATTTGCATGCTTCTATTTTCGTGCTAGTTTCTGGTCGCGCGAAATGCGTGAAAATTTCCACTTTTGCAGGTAGCAATCACCTAGTTGTGACATCCAGGTGATAGCACCATCATAAAGTCAGACAGTTGGTATGCCCCCCATCCCGGTTCATGTTGTGGGGAGTTCTCTTTACCCGGATGGCCTCTCTGATACGTCTGTTCAGGTCCTGGCTCTCCCTCGCTACTAACTGCGCACCACCTACCGGTTGATGATATGATTTTCTTTTTCAGTATGGTCTGTTATGGAGGACTTGTTCGTTTGGCTTGCTGATGCCCTCTGTAATCGGGTGTATGATTGTCCATACAACTTTTGACTATCTTTCTTGTGTTCATCAATAGAGGCAGTACAACTTGGAGATACTTAGGAGGCAGCCGGCACAGGTCTTGCTTGTACGAGATCTGCTGGTGAACTGTCCTTCCCAGCAATTTTATTGTATATTCTATCCAGGCACTTGCCATTCAATAAATATTCATCGTATACAAATAAGACACAAGAGGATCTGAATATTCAAGAGACTCAACCTTGCAGGTTGGATTGGTCTGCAGCATTATGCCAACTGGACTTGAGAAATGTGGGAGTCCCACTCACCTCCTTTGTCTGCGCGATATTTGGCTAGTTGCTCTTTTATGACTCTGTTCGTCCTTTAAACTATGCCTGCTCCTTAAGGGTGGTATGGGGATGACCTCGATTTCCTGATGCCGAGTTTGTTGCATAAATCTTGCACTATTCTAGACTGGAATTGTCTGCCTTGATCTGTGTGGAGGGTTTCAGGTACTCCATGCTCTTTGATGTAATCCACGAAGATATGTTTGGCTACTGTCGGCGCAGTCTGGTCCTTCATTGGATATATGTTGGTGAATTTACTGAAGTGATCGATGACGACAGGGATGTAGCGAAAGCCTTTCCGTGAGATTGGTAGCTCTGCAATGTTAGCAAACACGATTTCGAGAGGATGGTCAGACGAGATGCTTTGTAGTGGAGCTTGGTACTTGGGATTTGGTAGACAAATTGATTCGCAGGCCTCGCATGTCTGACAGTAGTTCAATATATCACGATGCATGAATGGTAAAAAACAGGTTGCCTTCTTTGTGTACTTAAGTGTCCAGCAGTTGGATCTCCATGCAGTTGTTTGAGAACGTAGGGACCAGTGTTCTAGGTACAACAGCTTGTAGCCTGATATTGCCGAGGTTATCTTGTGTCTTACAATACGGGATGTCGTTAGTGATGACTAGATGATCATAGTTCCAAAGATAACATCTCATGTGAGGAGATTCTTGACAAATTTTTCTGGTGGTTGGGCGGTAACCTTCCGTCAAGTATGTCATAACTTGTTGGATGTCATCATCTTCTTGTTGGTACTGTCGCAGATTGAGATCTTGTGCCAAAAGACTGGAATTTTCGGGTGGTCCTTCCACCTGTCTGCAACTAGATTCAACCTGGCTTGGTTTGTAGTAGAGCGAGTTTGGACGAGGCTGCATTGTTAGCTTCACGGAGAGTAAGCTCGTCTGTCGTGGCACATGTCTGATCTGTAGTCTGCGGAGGGCTTGGTGGCACACGAGACAGAGCGTCAGCATGGTTGTTTTGATAACCTTTGCAATGTTTGATTTGAAACTGGTAGGCACTGAATTCTATGATCCAACGGGCCCATCGTCCAGACACGTCATCTTGGATGGATACCTTGTTGTATCCAAGAAGGGGCTGATGGTCCGTAAAGATCGTGAACTCCTGTCCTCGTAAGTAGTTAGACCATTTCTGTTGGGTAGTGGAGAGCATCTGACTGAAGTAGGCAATAACTCATTCTTTCCCCTCTTGTACTTGGGAGAGTACAGCACCTATGGCAGTAAGGGAGGCATCAGTAGAGAGGGTGAATGCCTGTTTGAAGTCCGGGTACGCCAGTAAGGGTGGTGTGGTGAGAGCTTGCTTCAGTGTCTCGAAGGCGACTTCACATTCATCCGTCCAGATGAATTTCGCCTCTTTGTGAGTCAGATTGGTCAGTGGAGTTGCAATCTTCAAGAAGTTTCAAATGAAGCGGCGATAGAAGGTTGCTAGTCCAATGAATGAGCGAACTTGAGTCGGGTTGAGTGGGCGAGGCCAAGATGCTACTTTCTTGGTATTGCTGGGATCTGGAAGTACACCGTTTGTGTTGATGGTGTGACTGAGGTATGTGACCCGCTTGCGAAAGAATTGACATTTTGATGGCTTCAGTTTGAGGCCAGCCCCTCGGAAACGTTCGAGAACATCTCGGAGATTGTGTAGGTGGTCATCAAATGTCTTTCCAATCACAATGCAGTCATCCAGATAGATAAGACATGTAGACCAGTGGAGGCCATGTAGTACTGCTTCCATTACCCGCTGAAAAGTCATGGAAGCATTGACTAGACCGACCAGCATGACGTTTAAATTGCTACAGTCCAGTCGCTGTTGTAAATGCCGTTTTGTTTCAGTTGTTGTGTTGATGTGGTGGTGCGCTAAATGTGTCTGACCAATGTCCTCAGAGGATGAACTAAATATGTCAGAGTAAGCTGAAAGTAGCTGATCTGCCTTCTCTCTCTCCCTCGCATTCATATCAGGTGGAAGTAAGGACGAGTCTTGGAAGTGGTGGACTGGATTTTTGGGTGCTTGCAATTGTATGTGTACCATCCAGAATTTCATACTCCTCTTGTACATCGCCTGTTATGGAGTAGAACTGTCCAAGCGTGGTGTCAGCCAGTATATCGACTGGCTCTTGCGAAGGGTTGATCTACTATCAGTACATCCGACCACCTATCTGTTATAGTATGCTATTATATCCCTATAATTGCCCAAACGTCGAACAAAAAACTTTTACACAGATGGCCTACCTTACACCGCCCGTGTCCCCCAGGCCGCACGCACGTAACCCGTCACCCGCCATGACTCTTCCTCTTTCCTGTTCGCCTTCCCAACGTTCGGACGTGTTTATATCTACCTCTTGTGAAATCGCAATTGTGAAATCGCACCGCATCTGCGGATTCGTCACTCAATCAGGCAAAATCCTTCCATTTTTGCACTCATTGATTGTTGTTTCACACTTGTAGATCATTTTGTCAATTTCTGTGACCGAGAAAAGGGAAAAATCGTGTTTTTTCTTTCGTCTCAAATCCGGTGGTTTGTCTTCGCGTTGCCCCATACGTTTGTGTGGTGTGTGCACCGCGCCTCGCTTCTCGCCACGCTCTGGCGGGATTTTTCCCTTTTCTCGCCTTTGCCTACCTGCAGTACGGCTTCTAGTCGTCTTTTTCATGTTTTTTCCTCCCGCTCGATAATTTTCACACTCTCAGGAGTCATTTGGTGTTTTTCGATCTTTTTGACGTGGTTAGAAACACCGAGGATATCACGTAGGCTCTACGCCACGAGTTAGTATCTCGCTCTCGTAGTTAGCCTATGGCTGGCCACTGAGGCCATATTTACCGTTTGTAGACCTATGGCAATCCACTTGGGCCATAATTACCATTTGTAGACCTTATGGCAAGCCACTTGGGCCTAAATGCTCCTTGTCTTTAGTTCTCCCAACCTCAGACTCGGTTCTCTTTGCATGTTTCATGTGTCCCATACCCCTGCCAGCTATGGCGGGCCGCTTTTGGGCCTTTATTAAGGTGATCCTCGCCTATGGCAGGCCACCGGGGCCCAAATTAACTTTCTCATCTATGGGTTTTGGGGCTCTTTACCCCCTTTTTCACACATGTCTCATGTTCCTTTGAATTTCCATGGGTCTTTTCGTGCTGTGCTTTCAACGATAGCTTGTCTGCCCAGCTCGGTTCTTAATTCCCGCCCCTTGTACGCTTTTATAAGCCTACTTGACATGGTTTTTGCTTTTTTTACGCTTTCTTGTTTTACATACACTCTCATTCTATATTTATTGCATGTATATATTTCATGTTCTGATATCCTGCGCTCCTTGTCTGGTACGCCTTCTAGCATACCTTTCTTTGACTTGGTTTTTGCGTTTTCGCTCCTTTTTACATACACCCCTTGTATAAGTTGTGTTTGTATGTAATTGTTATGTTGGATGCTAACTCAGTCCTCTTCTCTTTTATACAGGATGACTCTCAGATGCAAATCATGTCGCCGGGCCATTCCAGACTGGGACGCACATGCAGTCTGCGCACTGCACCGCACATGCTCTCGGTCTGATCCCTGCGCAACTTGCTCCACTTGGTCAGACCCATTGTGGGTCACGATGGAGGCTTGGCTGTCCTCTCACCCCCCCCCCCCCCCCCCCCCCAACCAGAGGGCTCCGGCCCTGGTTCCGTCCGCGGCCGCACGGCCGACGGATACAGAGCTTTCTGCTCGGAACCCCCTCGTTGAGGGAGACTCTTTACCGGTCACTGAACCAGAGGGGCAGGGATCCGGCTCTGCCGATCCGCCCCTTGAGATTCTCGCTTCTGAGGGCAGCGATTCGGAGGAGGGTGGTCGTCCTTGGTGACATGACAGGAGCCTGGCTAGCCTCTCTTCCTCCGGCTCTAACAGGCAAGGCCGGCGGGGGGTGTGTTCGGGAGCGGTGGTACGTCAGCTGCGGGTCCACCCCGCGGGCTCCCTCCCACCCAGGTTGGTAGCTGCCCGCGCTTTTAACAAGCCGGCACCTGCCACCACCAAGACCCTCCCCGCCCCGCCCACCCGGGCAGCGCCGGTTGAGCCTCCCGTCCGGGACTGGCAGCTTTCGGCGGCGTCCTCGACCGGCACCCCACCAGCCGGACAGCCCTTAAGCTCGTCCTTTGGGATGCTGAAAAGGCGCGGACTAAGCCAGAGAGGGAGGGGGCAGTAGAAATACTGGACCCGTCCGCAAAACCGGTATGCACTGCCGCAATGGCAGAGCGATAACCACAGATGGTTGAGATGGTTAAACCCTTATCGAAAAGGGAAACCAAAAAGTCTGCCACATCTCTCAAAGGGCCTCAACGGGGATCCACCCCATGAGGTTGGCACCAGGGCCCCGTTGCTAGAAACTTTGCGTTTAAACGCAACTTGCAACTGATTGTCACTGGCCAATCAAAATCATTGTTGCATGCATGTCTTCTTGATAGGGCAGACCCTGAGCCAATCAGAATGGTCAGTGACAATCAGTTGCAAGTTGCGTTTAAACGCAAAGTTTCTAGCAACGGGGCCCAGGAATAGTATCCAGCCAAACGGGAATTGTAAGCCTCCTGGGTGGATTCCCTCCGGCTGAGAGCAATGAACAATGCAGCTCGTTCTGACAGGCCCGCCTGAGTTCCGGATTACCTGATAAGGGCCAGGCAATCAGGTGGAGCGAGCTCGGCCGGGGATGCAGAGCTCCCGACACCGGCTGCGCTATTAGGTCTGGGCGAGCGGGAAGGAGCCTCGGGCTCCCCACTAGCAGGTTTGAAAGCTCCAGAAACCATGACCTCCGTGGCCACCAGGGGGCTATGAGGATGGTCGCCTGGTCCCATCTTATCTTCCGCAGGATGCGGGGAATGAGGGGAAAGGGTGGGAATGCATAGCCTCTGAATCCCTTCCACTGGAAGGAGAACGCGTCCAGCTGCCAGGCTACGGGGTCCTGCACTCTCGTGCAGTACCTGGGTAGCTGAGCATTCAGCTCCAAGGCAAAGAGATCCACCTCCAGCTGTGGCATCCGACTCACCAGCAGGTTCATGATCCGCGGGTTGAGTCTCCACTCGGAGGGGAGGACCCGGCCCCGGGATAGGAAATCCGCAATGAGGTTGTCCCTGCCCAGTATATACGAGGCAATGGGAAAGATCCTCCTGCATCTGCACCATCTCCACAGTGTGGCAGTGAGGGCGTTCAAGCGTGTGCCCCCCTGTTTGTTAATATACTTCGCCACTGTGACATTGTGCGTATCAACACAGCCTGGCCCTGGATTAGGGACAAGAAGTGGTGGAGGGTAAGGTTAACCACTTGGAACTCCAGCACATTGATGTGAAGGAGGGTAGCCGAAAGGCACCAATCTCCATAGGCATGGAGCCCCTGACAGTGACCGCCCCAGCCCATGTGGGAGGCATCGGTAGTCACTGAGCGTGGGCTCCAGGGGGTTGCCCCTGCTCAGAAACTCCGGGCAACACCACCGCCTGAACAGCAGGCGGGCGGCCGGGGGCAGGGGAATCATCTTCATCAAGGGGTCTCGTAATGGGTGGAAATGATTGAGAAGATGGATCTGCAGAGGATGCATGTGTAGGCGACAGTCCGGTAACACATCGACCAGGCTCGCCAGATACCCCAGGAACTGAAGTAAGGATCTGGCGGGGACCTGCTGCTGCCGTCTGATGCGGCGGGTATGATCGTAGTCACCCGAGCTGGGCTGGGGCGCGCCAGCTGGTGGGGATATCGATCACCGCACCCAGGAAGATCGGGCACTGTGAGGGCACAAGCTCCAACTTCTCCCAATTTATAAGAAACCCAAGTGACTGCACCATTCTCAGCAGGTACAACTGGTGAGAGAGCAGAGTCTGGGAGCTGGCTGCTAACAGCCAATCATCGAGGTAGCAAAATACCCTCAGGCCTTGCTGCCTGAGAAAGGCCGCTACACACGACACAAGCCTGGTGAACAGGCGTGCGGGTTTCAGGCCAAAAGGCAGGGCACGGAAACGGAACACGTCCCCCCTGAAGGAGAAGCCAGCAGGTCCCTGGATGCTGGTGCTATCGGGATGTGGAGGTAAGCATCCTTGAGATCTATGGATACTGTCCAGTCTCCTGGTCTGAGACGTGGTAGTATAGATGCCAATGTCTCCATTTGAAAGTGCTCTGTACAGATGTGCCGATTGATTCTCTTGACATTGAGAATGAGGTGTAAGCTCCCCAAGCGCTTCGGAACCAGAAAGGTAGGGGAATGGGAGAGCCGCGGGTGGTCGCGGATCCGTTCCACTGCCCCCTTCGCTATCAGGGTGGCGATCTCGGCCGCCATGCCTCGGTGCCTGAGCGGAGGGAAGCGAGGAGGGGAAAGCCTCCGCGCCTTTTCCTTGGAACGCCCCCCGACGAGATTACTCCCATCTTGGAGCCTTCCTCTAGTGCTGGAGGCTCTTGCCAGGGCACCTTTTCGAGCCCCTAGCCAAAGCCTCCCTTACTGATTTAACCATCAATATGGTTTTTCTTTGGGCTATTGCCTCTGGGCAGCGCCACAGTGCACTTCATGCCCTGTCTACCCTACTGGGCCACATACATGGGGAATGGGCTGGAGTGCGTCTAATCCCTAACCCTTCGTTCGTGGCCAAGAACCAAACAGCAGCCTCCAGTCCGGTTGAGATCTTCATCCAACCTCTGGCTGCTCATTCCTCTATTGCAGAGGATAAGGTCTGGTGTCCAGTGCGGGCGCTCAAATATTACTGGGCGCGCACCAAAGACCGACGCTCCAGGGATCAGCTTTTCGTAGTTACGAAGGAGCCCTTCTCTCCAGCTTCGAGGGACACCATCTCGAAGTGGATTGTGGGCGCTATCAAAGCGGCTGGCCCAGAGGCTCTCTCCCCTGGCGTGGCGCCCCGTGCGCATGACACTAGGGGGATTAGCGCTTCCTGGGCCCTGTTCACAAGAGTGTCGGTCGAGGAGATCCATAAAGCAGCCTGTTGGCGTTCTCCCAATTCTGTCATCTCTTTTTATCTTAGGGACGTTCCCACCGCAGTGCCCTCCTCTCGGGCAGCCCTTCTGTCGGCGGCTCAGTCCCGCTGATTACACCGCCTTACAGCCAAGCCTCCCTTGTTAGTCCATGTCGGTCTAGCATACTATAACAGATAGGTGGTCGGATGTACTGATAGTAGATCATGAGGATCAGGCGTGATCCTCTTATCTACGAGGTACATCGACCACCTGTGTCCCCCTCCTTCCCCTCGCCTCGAGGCGCGACTTAACTGTGTGTCCCGGTTGCGGGTGCCTTGGTTACGTGGAACTGTAGTCATGGCGGGTTACGTACGTGCGTGCGGCTTGGGGGACACGGGCGGTGTAAGATAGGCCATCAGTGTAAGTTTATTGTTCGACGTTTGGGCAATTATAGGGATATAATAGCATACTATAACAGATAGGTGGTCGGTGTACCTAGTAGATAAGAGGATCACGCCTGATCCTCATGATTAGTCGGATCAGAGTGAGGCCATGTGGAAGGTAGAGGTAGAAAGGGAGGCATCATTCTTGCAAAAGAAATCCCATCCAAGAATAACTGGGTGTGTGATGTTTCTGGCGACCATGCATTTGTGCTCACGTGTCATGTTTCCAAGATGTATCGTTGCATAAACTGTCCCAACAATGTCGATTGATTCTCCAGTCACTGATGTGGCTGCTGTCATTGACTTGATGAGGGGGCTCCTTTGGGATTTTGGAAGAGACTACCAAAAGTCATAGCTGATGATTGATGTATGTGCTCCGGAGTCTAAAAAGGCTACGATGTAGGTATTGTCTAGGATAACCAGGATGTAGGGTGGCTTTGGGTCAGGTTGGTTGTGTTGAATATTGATATGGGCCTTGGTAGGCTGGGCTGATGATTGGCCCTCATCACCAATTAATGAAAGTTTTCCGTCTCATCAGCGAAGTGGACTTGACCGTATGCTTGTTGGCGCCAATCCCCTTGTGATGAATGACTAGGTGTACAGGTGGAGTTGGCGGTTACAGCTCATTCTGAAGGTTTGTTATTCCGAAGGCTCTCTATTCCTAAGACTCGTTATTCCGAAGGTTCATTGTTCCAATTTTCATTTTCGGATTAACCAATCTTAGGAATAATGAACCTTCGGAATATCGCCACAAATTTTCGGATAAACGAACCCTTTTTCATTTTCGGAGTAACGCACCTCTAGGTATAGGGAATTTGCGTGTTTCGGATTAACGACCCTTCGGAATAATGACCCTTCGGAATAGCGAACCTTCGAAATAACGAACAGCACCCGGAGTTGGTGTAGGGTGGAGTACTATCTCGAAAGTGTCGACTCATTGGTTGATAGGCAGCTCGCTGCGGGCTGGGAGAACGATGTCGACTGTCTGAGCGAGGACTTGGTGAACGTCAGTGGTACTCGGCTCATGGACTGGGAGATTGAGAACATTGTTCATGTCCACTGTGAGAGGACTGTGCCTGTGATCTCGGTGGATGACGAGGCCTATTGTCTGGTGCATATCTGTGTTCTGGGCTTGGTGACCTGTACCTACTGCTATTCTGTCGGAGGCTTCTTCTACCATCGTGATTATCGCTGCAGCATACACATCAAGTGGTTCCTGAGGGTGACGCTTACAAGCTGTGATGCACGATCGGAAGGTCTGGAGGTCCTGCTCTCTTCCAAAAACCTTCGATAATTTCTCTTTCATCACTTTGATATCTTTCTTTTCTGATTCGGACAGTCCTTCCCACAGAATAAAAGCTGGTCCTGCTAAACGTGCTGGTAGGAGCAAGTGTATCTTGTCTGATGCACCCTGTATAAATTCTGCAGCCAACTCAGAACGTCTGATCCATTGATGAAAATCTTTTCCATCATCACCTGAAAAAACTTATGGTAAATCCATCCAAAAAGAACTCATTGTGGTCTATATCAATGAACTGGCTACTAGTTAGCATGGGAAGATTCACTACTTGTCTGAAGAATACCAGCTTTGACAGGCTAAACTGATGGCAGGTAGTGTATTATGCTTCCTTATTGAGTAGCAGCAGATTCAACATAATTGCACAAGTTTGTAGGATGGAGGAAGTACTCACCAAAAGCAGTTGATTGCAAATCAAAAATTGGCTGAAGGAATCTCTATATACACAAGTTTCCAAGTCCAAAGTGCGAACAAAATTCACCTTATGTAATTCAAGATGGAGGATGCATGCACAGAACACATGGGCAATCCAAGATGGCAGATGCAAGCTATCTGCACAATGGTATAAGTACAGGGCTACATTCAAGATGGATGGTGAAAACATGTGCTTTCCAAAATCCACTTGAGTATATGAAGCAGAATGAATTCACAGATTGAGTGTAGAATGCTGCAAAATCTCAGTGATCCACTCCAAAAATGTCTGCCTGCACAAAATGGGAGCACCGCTGCCACCAGTTGTAGGGCTCCGGGTTCGCTCTCATATTCTTAGAGGCAGTACAACTTGGTGGTAGTTAGGAGGCAGCCGGCACAGGTCTTGCTTGTACGAGATCTGCTGGTGAACTGTCCTTCCCAGCAATTTTACTGCATATTCTATCCAGGCACTTGCCATTCAATAAATATTCATTGTATACAAATAAGTCACAAGAGGATCTGAATATTCAAGAGACTCAACACAGGATCTCAACAGAGGATGAATAACTATTCATGACTCCTATATGTAAATTCATAACAAGGATAGCTGCACAGGTAAATATTCATTACAGAGAAAACCAATCAGAAGAAATGGAGGGAAATTCTAAGAATGGTTCATGTACTGACATGACAGGGAGATGTGCCTTGGTGGATATAGGAGAGTGGAGTGTACCATGCTGTGAAAGAGGTGTGACATGGTGGATGGCATAGGAAAAGATAAAATCTGTCTGAGCTCACTTGTAATAGCACAAGGAAAATAAATTCGGTTCAAAATAAGTCTCTACATTAGTTTTCAACTAGTTTCTCTAATGTATGTAGCTTGGCAAGAATTGGTTTCTTGTCTTTCCATTTGAACATCCATTGAGGATAGCTGCATTGTGACAGAGCAGCAGAGATGGTGGTAGCTTCATCCTTGTCTTAGGGTCAGATACTCCTGTCACAGTGGTGGAAGAGAGTATGAACCACTCCTAACTTTTGATGTAGGGGGTGATGAGACTTGGAAGTTTAGATACTTGTTAGTATGTGTTGGTTTCTTATATACCATGAACGTTAGGTGTCCATCTGGCTTTCTGGTGATTTGTGTGCCTAGGAAGGGAATCTTGTACAGTGATAAGAATATGCAACTGAGTGAGCTGATGATGTCATCATCTCACAATTTTCCATTGATTATGTGCAGAATAATGATCAGTTAGATACATCAGGATTTTAGACTGGGTCGTAATTGTGTTTGAAGGAAAAACTGGAAATTTCGAAATTGTACATACAAACTTATGTGGCAAGTTGTGAGGGAATGACATCATCACTTCACTATTTGCATATTCATATTGACCATTCAATAATTGTTTTGTGAAAAATTAGCAAAGCTTCAAAATGTAATAACTTTCTTATTTTTCATGTGATTTTGATCAGAAAAGAAAAGAAAATTTGACTCCTTTTTATACTAACTTTCAGCTGCACTTGACTTTCCCATTGAAAACAAAATTCAATCATATTCTTTTGAGTTACAACACATGTACCTATGAAAACCATACTTTGTGTATAATACGTATGGGCAATTTTTCTTTGTGCTGAATGGATAACATACGTCCCAATTTTTTTAATTAGGTATCAAAAGACTTCTAGCTAAAGTCATAGAAGTGGGAGCGCTTTAAAACAAAACAAAACAAAAAAAAATCTGCAAAGATACAGCAAGATACGGGTACATATTAGGGGGGCGATTCCGCCCAACCCTGATTACTGAACTTTGAACTCATTGGGTACCTGACATTTTAGGGGCAAAAAGTTAGATATCATGTCTTCCTGACTGACTTTTCAAATAACATTATTGCTTCCAACAATTGTTTGCAGTATTAGTGTAAGTATTGTGGAATTCATTAGACCATTTGAATATGAAATATTGTAATGTGGGGGCTCTTTTATTGTACAAATCGGCTTTATTAATGATTCAGTGATTACCATGTTCATGCAACAGTCAAATATAGAAAACTTCTTTTGTGTCTCAACAGGGTCTGAGTTCATGGATTCTCTGAACCAGCTGAAGACAGAGAAGGTGACACACCTCAATACCAATGTGTGGAAATCCCAGTGACATACTGGAAGGTTGCAGAATACTGATACATTCTTCATAAACAAAAAAACAAAAAAAATGTATCTTGAGACCATGTTGTGTGCTAATCACCTATTAGCTGTTGTTTTTAACTATGATGAGAATGTATGTTGCTTGAACCCTAAGATGTTTTGCAGATAAAAACATTGTTCTGACACACTTTCATTGATTAGATAGGCTGAAAAGTGGAAGAATTAACTATTCAGTTTATTGAGCTTAAAAAGTTGAGTAAGAAAATGTTTTGGATTTGTAATTCATAGACGATGACTGTCTTGGTGTAAAGTATCCAACGGTATCGCTCATTTCACTTGTTCATTATTTCTGTAGAAACATGCCATAATAGTGTATACTACCTTCTTCTTTAAATATTTTCACTGAGACCATTTGTGACCATGCATCAAAACCCCAACCTGAGGACTCTAAGTAGGTGAAATGGGTCAACCTCAATTTTTTTTTAGCTCACCTGAGCCTTCGTTTCAGGCAAGCTATTGTGATCACTCATCGTCCAGTGTTCGGCATGCGGCATCTGTTATTTGTCCTTCTTATTCCTGAGGGTTATAAAGTCTGACCTCTCTTATCCGGACATGTTTTGACTGGAGACTCAATGTTTAATACACGCAGCTGCCTACCCATTGGTAGCTACGTGTAACCTATTGCACATAGCATTCACTAAAACTCTGCATTTGCTATCAACGCAAAATTATAGGTGGGTTTTTAAATCAAAATGAAATCAATTTGTTGTCAAACTCTTGAGATGATTTACCTGCTTAAATATTAAGGGATGTATTAAGCAGGTCTTGGAAAGAGACAGAATGAGTCAATGAAACTAAATTTCAAAATGTGAACATCATGGCTCGGTGAAGTTGACGCACTGACAAGTTGTGCAATGCTGTGGACTGCAGTCCAGCCATGCTAGCTAGCACTACCTTTACCATTCCAGGCCTGATGCTTGGTGCATTGCGATCGGGTCAAACTTTTGTGTGATTGTAAATGTGTGTTCAAATTGTGAGTGTTAATGTCATTCATCGCTCAGCCAATGAACTCAAACCAGTGCGAGTCTAGTCATATCGACAGCTGTGCAAGTGGCCTACATGTGGCAATAAGAATGAGAGGAGCACATAGGCTGTACAGTATTGTATATCAATTTGTGTGAACATGTCACATCCTCATCAGCTGGTCCACATTCAGAATTCTCTGAGAATTTGCTCAATGAATGATTGCCTGTACTGTGCCCTGATTTAATGAAAAGTTTGCTTCCCATGTTCTTACGGTGTTTTGGGGATAGTATAAGTCTGAATGCATGTTATACTTAGTAAATGAAAATTTGATTTGAATGTATGTTAATTGTGTTGTGAATAATATGTAATTCATGTGAGTTTGTGTAAGAATTTTTTTTAGTTTCAAATCAACCTTTCCTTGTAAATATTAGATTTGGGGTAAAAAAATCACAGTGAGATCATGTCCAGATAATAGATCCAGATTAAGGGAGGCTGGATAAGAGAGGTCGGACTGTACGAGCCACAAGTTATACCATGAGAATGACCACAAATCTTAACTTGATGGCCTTTGTCAAAATGGAATCAGTTTAGTTCACACAGAATCGTTATACAATAAAAGTGGTCTTATTGTCGGATTGCTGAATTCTGTATGCAGCACAGTTTTTTTTTCATGGAATTGTTTGTATCAGAAACAGTTTGAGAGGACTTTGTGTGTCTTTTTCAAGTAATAATGTAACAACAACAAAAAGAGGTGCTAAATGTACAATGTTTATGTTTTTCTGAGCATTTTGGACTTAAAAGAAAAATCATTCTTGTACCATAAGAGCTCTCAGTCGCCTTCTTTCCCTACAGTGTCTCGACCAGTTTGTTTCCTTATCTATGCTGACATTAATTAATGACGAAAAGCATCATACTTATCTGCTGATGTAGAGTTGTTGACATGACTGCCGGGCTTGTCCCGATTACATAGAGAACAAATTAAAGCAAAGACAGTGTAAACTCCAACACCATAAAGTAGAATGA
This sequence comes from Diadema setosum, assembly GCF_964275005.1. Taxonomy (NCBI): domain Eukaryota; kingdom Metazoa; phylum Echinodermata; class Echinoidea; order Diadematoida; family Diadematidae; genus Diadema; species Diadema setosum. The sequence goes on along the minus strand of NC_092701.1, from coordinate 15,517,915 downwards.
CTGTGCATGCGCGTGGTTACTGTGGCTTTGCAGGCTGCCACTTGTGCAGGTGCAAAACACCCAATGTCATCCTGACCTCTTACATCAATAAAAAAACGACTTTGTGTATTGATATTTTGCAAAGTTTTGCTTGTGTGAAAATTTATTGTTGTGTATGTGGTATGAAAGTGAGTACATTGTATTAGAAGTTAAGTGAAGCATCAACTGGGACCCTGCACACACCAAAATTCCCTTGTCATGATTCAGTTCACAACAAATCCAAGTACAGTAGTGTGCTAGCGCACTTGTGAGATACTGGCTCTTTGTAGGTTTTATTGTTTTTATGTGTGTATTCATATATTGAGTAACATTTTTCAAGGTCAGTAAATGATAGTAAATGGCCAGGTACCATGTTGTGATGATGAATTTCTTCTTAAAGGTATTAGCCCACATTTGTAAACCTGCAGCAATTGGTCTCATAGTTAGCATGGAGTTTGGGTATGATTGCAGTAACACCTGTGCAAAATTTCGTTCCAATTAGTCCATTACTTTCATAGAAATAAATGAAAATGCACCGTATGCAAAACGCTCGCTAGCTCCGGTCCACGCGCGTACTACATGCATGCGATACATGTGTAAGTTAATGTACGTAGCTAGCCCGCGCTCGCAATTCGATTTTGGGTCGGGTTGACCTGGTTTGAAAATTGATTTTAATTTAAAACGATGATTTTCTCTCTTTTATCGAATGGTATAGACAAAGAGCAACAGGTGAGGTATGTTACTGTTATAACTTGTACTTGAAGTCATATTGGACCTGTTTTATGCAGTTTTGATTTTCGTGGGTTTGCAAATGTGGGCTAGTACCTTTAAGAGTTTGAATTACCATATTAACAGGTATTTGTACATTTTTGGTATGTCAGAAATCTGAAGTGACTGGCATGTTTGAATTTTAATGTCTCATTCATGTTCAGCTATTAGTAGAAGCTACTGTCTAATCCCATAAGATTTTCCAGCCAAAATTGATTTTTTTTTTTTTGGGGGGGGGGGGAGGGGAGCTATCCAATTTGAGGGTGCTGATTCAAAAAAAAAAAAAATCAATAGCAACAACAACTTTGGCTCCATTTTTTCTAACGACATCTTCATATCAGCTGCCATTTTGAATTTCAAAGTGGCCAACATGGCAAACTGTATTTTGATGCATACATCTCATAATGTGAGCGTTGTTCAACTTTGGTGCAAAAGCATGGCTGTGATGTCAGACATTCTGATACATCTTTTTCTGATATTTTGGATTGTTTTTAAACAATTAATAGGCTCATTCCAGCCCCTATCTCAGGACAACCCCCCCCCCCCCCCCCCTCTCAGGCAGGTAGGTATAAGCTGTCATTATCATGGCTCCATGATGTCAACCATGATGCAGGACAAATTACAATCCTGTTGTGCGCTAATACCATGAAAACATTTCATAACATAGTCTGATGAATGGACAGGTTTTTCTTTTTTTTCTCTCTCTTTTTTTTTTTTTTGTCCTCCAATAACATTTTCATTTTTCTTTTCGTTATTTCATTTCCAACAATGCAAAACATTTTCATACACACACAAAAGAACACAATATCAATACATTGAAGTAACAAAGAAAAATACGTGAAGTTAGCAATACTACACATCACAAAAGCAAATGAAATTGAATTGAAATTAAAGCTGCAGGAAATGGAGGAGACATGCTGAAAAGCTGAGCTTGTATTTTGCAGTCTCCTGGACAAAAAAGACTAAATAACATCGAGGAAGCAAGTTGCTAGATATAATATAAAAAGTGCAAAATACATACAGACCTATACCAAAAAAAAAAGACGGACAAACAAACACAAGCAACCTCTCTTGTTAAAGAGAAAGAGAAAAATAACACAGTGAAGGAAAAAGAGGAAAGTACAATGTATTTTGAAAGAAGAAACAGAAAGAGACATGAGGACAGGAAAAAGGCGAGAAGGGGGAAGAGATGAAGGGTCTATACTAGAGCACACTCGAGGCACAAGATGCGATGGATCACCGAGGTAAATGTAAGAAAGGAATAGATAAAAGAAAAAGAATTGAGTATGACGAATAAGAAAGGAAGCTCAAAATTAAGGCCAACTAAAATGTAACTCATTCCGCTATATAAGAATTTATGAACAACTTCTTCAGTTTGAATGTGAATGTGTTTAAACCTACAACTTGTTTCATACTATTATCAAGAGAATTCCAAAATTCTGCTTGTGGGAAACCTCTACAGTACTCTGTATTCCTTAGCAGAGATTCTTAATGTTCAAAATGGGGTCTCAGAACTCAGTGCAGTCGTATAAGAAGCCAAAGAAAAATTAAAATCTTATGACATGAGTGTTTGTTAACCACTGGTGTAGCCAGGAATTCACGTTTCAGACAGTTACAGTTGACTGTCCGTCCACACTTCTGAGGACGGATCCAGTCAACTGTCTGAAACATCGAGCCCTTCTCCTTGCTCCATACTCTTCTCTGGTTCACAGTCCTTTTTAGGACTATACACTCTAGAAAGAATGCTCTCTCGCTCACTTTCTCGCTTCTTCCTATCCTTTTCATTTCCTCTTTCATTCCAACAGTCCTTTTCAGGAATAACACATGGTGAACCATATAAACCAATAGCATATATGAAAACCAAGTTATAGGTAAATTGAAGTTTACATAATGTGTAATTTCTGTGCATGTTAATTTCTTTCTTATGAGGTTTTGTAGACAGTCTGCAATGTTAAAGGTTCTCCAAGTTTCGCTCACGGATGTTCAGTCCGAGAAAAGAAATATCTAATACTTTAATTACAATTAGGCCTATATTGTACGATAAGTTAGTGTACTGAATTACTGAGTCTCTCATACCCAAAAGCGAATAACATTCAGCATCCAATTTACCTGTAATTAAAAAAAAAAAGAATCAAATAACTTGTAAAACGTTTTGCTGTCGGATGTACGTTCGTACAGAAGAAGTCCATGGAATAGGCCTGTATAACAGAAGATAGCGCCACTTTTTAGTGACAGATACACTCCCCGTGCTTAGTGTACATGTATATCTTTTGAGTAAGGTAAAGGCCGTGTCACACCTTTCCGGGCAAGCCTTGCGTGCGACTTGCAAAGAACAATTTTTACTATCCGGAGGTCCCCGGAATAAGCCGCAAATGACAGTACCTAGCACGTATCTCACCCGTAGTCACCCGGAGGTGTGCACGCAAATCTTTTTACCCGCAACCATGTTTAGGCCCTGTCGCGTGCAGGCTTGTTGCGTGTACGGATATTCCAGCATACCGGCAATTTCTGAGGGCGAACAAGGATTTGGGCGAGTCAGTGCATGTGTCTTATTTGCTGGACCCGTTCTACTTGAATTCTACTTGCGGGTATACTGTGTGACCTTTGTACCAGTCGCGTGGGGGCTGACAACACAGTGAAGGAATTCCTCTGAAGGAATGGCAAAGTCCCACGGAATGTCATTATCTTGGCTGCAAACGGGGACTGCGAAGTACCTGCATGGGAGTTGCATGCGACGTGCTGCCGCTAAGGGCCTCCTACTGGCGTTCTGCGTGGACCTCTCTGGGCATCCCCGCGGCTCACCCGGAAAAAGTTTTGGTCATGCTCAAAACTTGGTTGCGGTTAAATCGGACTTGCGTGAGCACCTCCGGGCAACTACAGGCGAGATACGCGCTAGGTACTGTCAGGTGCGGACCAACTGTGGAGAGCTCCGGGTAGCAAATTTGCTTCCCCGCAAGTCAAGCCGCAAAACTTACGTACCACAGGACAGTACCACAGGATAGTACCACAGGACAGTACCTCACGACTTGTCCTGTGGTATTTTGGGACGTACCACAGGACAGTACCACAGGGCAGTACCACAGGAGAGTACCACAGAAAAGTACCACAGGATAGTACCACAGGACAGTACCACACGACTTGTCCTGTGGTATTTTGGGACGTACCACAGGACAGTACCACAGGGCAGTACCACAGGACAGTACCACAGGACAGTACCACAGAAAGGTACCACAGGATAGTACCACAGGGCAGTACCACAGGACAGTACCACAGGATAGTACCACAGGAGAGTACCACACGACTTGTCCTGTGGTATTTTGGGACGTACCACAGGACAGTACCACAGGGCAGTACCACAGGAAAGTACCACAGGACAGTACCACACGACTTGTCCTGTGGTATTTTGGGACATACCACAGGACAATACCACAGGACAGTACCACAGGATATTACCACAGGACAGTACCTCACGACTTGTCCTGTGGTATTTTGGGACGTACCACAGGACAGTACCACAGGGCAGTACCACAGGACAATACCACAGGGCAGTACCACAGGAAATTACCACAGGATAGTACCACAGGACAGTACCACACGACTTGTCCTGTGGTATTTTGGGACGTACCACAGGGCAGTACCACAGGACAGTACCACAGGATAGTACCACAGGACAGTACCACACGACTTGTCCTGTGGTATTTTGGGACGTACCACAGGACAGTACCACAGGATAGTACCACAGGACAGTACCACACGACTTGTCCTGTGGTATTTTGGGACGTACCACAGGACAGTACCACAGGGCAGTACCACAGGGCAGTACCACAGGACAATACCACAGGAAAGTACCACAGGATAGTACCACAGGACAGTACCACACGACTTGTCCTGTGGTATTTTAAGACGTACCACAGGACAGTACCACACGAATTGTCCTGTGGAATTTTGGGACGTACCACAGGACAGTACGACAGGAATTCCTGTGGTAATTTTCGATATACACCACAGGAGAGTACCACAGGAACTGTCCAAAATCCCACAGGAAAATCATAATATGGTGCTATTCCACACAGAAGTACCACACAGCAAATTAAATTCGTAAGTACCACAAAAAAATGCTACAGGATATACTTTTTTTTTTCTTAACATTTTATACCAGAGGACTATCACATCAGGAGAATATCAAACAGCAGTACCACACAGGAGTACCACACAGGAAAATTGTAAGGCAGAATCAACTGAAATTTATAACAAAAATACAAACAAAAAAGCACATATTAATATTCCTCAATTAATTGATAGATGAGTTATGCTGTGAATTATAACAATTGATTTGCCATTACTTATCCTGTCCTATACTCCTACAGTATTACCTATTTAGTGAAAGTGCTGATGTAAAGCATGAGAAATTTCATAAGGACTTCTGTGGTACTCCTGTGGTACTTCTGTGGTACTCCTGTGGTACAAATTTTTACATAGCTCATGAATATTCATAAAAAGCACTCTAGATTTTAGAAAATACATTTATGACTTAAAATATCAAAGTATTAATGATGGAACTTACTTTGAACTTTATGAAAGATTGTCTAATTATGTTATGTTATTCCAAATATCATAGATATTGTTATGAAAGTGTAATTTCATATCTTGATAATAAAGTATAATCGAGTTAGTAACCATGCCTTAATGCTTTACGGATAGACGGCCATATATATATGTACTGATAGGATCGATGGCTACCTAGGAATAGAATATGACTATATAGATCTATTATAGGACTAGATTGGCACTTGGCCATTAGATTCTCGTTTGAGGATATATGTTAGGAGTAGGACAGGTTATTAAGTAGGGCCATGTTTGTCCTGAAATCCATCACTCACCTATCAGGAATATTCCGTGAAATGTGGCTAAAAGTCTCCCAGATTTTTTTTTCGATCTGTCCTGTGTGGTACTCTCCTGTGGTACCATGAAAATGCTGTGTGGTACTGCCCTGTGGTAATGCTGTGTGGTAATGATCGACCTGTGGTATTGTCCTGTGGTACTGTCCCAAAATACCACAGGGCAGTTCCTGTGGTACTGCCCTGTGGTACGTCCCAAAATACCACAGGAATTCCTATGGTACTGCCCTGTGGTACGTCCCAAAATACCACAGGAATTCCTGTGGTACTGTCCTGTGGTACTGTTCTGTGGTACCGGTCCTGTGGTACTTTCCTGTGGTACTGCCCTGTGGTACGTCCCAAAATACCACAGGAATTCCTGTGGTACTGTCCTGTGGTATGTCCCAAAATACCACAGGACAATTCCTGTGGTAATGTCCTGTGGTACTGTCCTGTGGTACTTTCCTGTGGTACTGTCCTGTGGTACCGTCCTGTGGTAATTACCACAGGAGTACCACAGGACTTTTTCGTAAGGGAATTGTTCGCCCACGTAAAATCTTCTACGTGCTGGAAACTACCTCCTAGCCACAAGCCCGCGTAGCTTGCCCGGAAAGGTGTGACACGGCCTTAACTGCCATCTCAAAAGGAACACAACCATTTTCGGTTTCCATCAAGGACGTTCGCTGTAATTGTCTTAACTATGCCTTTATACACTCTATTTTTCCCTTCACAACGATTTTTTATCATTCCCGATATGTACAGCATAAACATGCTGCAACCAAAAAGAAAGAAAAAAAATCAAAGCTATAAAGTGATACGCAATATCACAATCGGAATATACACTGTATTGAAAGGAAATGATGAAATGACGGAAGAAGTCTGTAAAAGCGCAAGAGACAAGAAGGAACGTAAAAGTTCAAAAAGAATGTGGAAGCAGTTGAGTGGAGAAGGAACGGAAAAGGGATCGAGCGCCAGTGCGCAAGAAAACAAGTGCAAGTGCACTCCCAATATACCGAATTCCTCTGGAGGGGCTGTTTTTGTTTTATTTCACATTTAAGAGACATGGATATCATTGAGTTGTTTGTGCTTTCATGCTTACTTTGAAAACACATGTTTGTTTGTTGTTGTTTTTTTGTTTTGTTTTTTTGTTGTTGTTTTTTTTTTTTGGGGGGGGGGTTATGATGATTCACTAATATGTTAATGGTCGCAATTTGATAGGTTCGCTATTACAACGGTTCGTTATTCCAAAGGTCCGTTATTCATTGGATTCGTTATTTCGAACGTTCGTTATTCCCACAATGAAAAGAAAAAAGAAGCTTCGTAATATATTCAGAAGGCTCCATGTTCCAAAGGTTCTTATTCTGAAAGTTTGTTAATCCGAAAATGAAATAAGGTTCGCTATTCCGAAGGTTCGTTCTTCTAAATGGAATAGGCCCGATATTCGTTTAGGCGAAAACGATACTAAGTTTTTAATCCCATCAGGTTTGGTTGTTAATTTGTTTCTCCACAATGGATTAACTAAACTTATTTTATGTTTCAATTAACAAACCTATGGATTTATGGATAAGATTCCTATCATTACCGGATAACGATGCTTCATAACGAAACTCATTTAATTTTCGGATTGGCAAATCGCATATGAATAACGGGCCTTCGAAATAACGCGCTGATACATAATTATGTTCGTTATAACGAATCATATTCCATAATTAATATCGAAGTCACAAAGATCAATTAAAGTTATACGGACTTTGCGTGTTTTGTCATGACGAACCTTCAAAGTAACGAACCTTCGATTATTTCTGATTATGCAAGTTCTCATTTAACAGTGGTAACACGATGAGAAGACGAAGAGCGATTTCTGTTTTTACACACTGAAACGTGAAGCCGTATATCTCCATGTATTGTTAAATTACTAAGGAACGTGTGCCGAGTTTGTGCTGTCTTCGAGATCAGTATAAAAGGATACCACGGGTTGCACCCCGTGTTTACATGAGGCTTTGGGAGCACAGTTATCCCGTGTTCATCCCAGACTCGAGTCTGGTATGACATCCGAGGATGCCAAAATGAAAGGGGTATTACGTTCTCAGCTCATATAGCTACCGAAGCGCCGCAACTTCCAATTTTGCACATTGTATGGAGTAAAGTCTTAACGAAATCATGTCCACAGCTGTCTGGATGAACGCCGGTACATTTCGAACCTTCTACCTTAAAACAATTGATTCCACCTTTAGCTCAACAATCCTCAGTTCTGCTGAGTTAGAAAGGCGCATGTAAATTGTGATAGTATGGGTTATACCTTTCCGTAATACGAGTCAGATAAGACACAAAGACTATAGAACGTTACGTTGTGCATTGGAAATTGGCTACACATAACTCGGTCACCCATTTAGCAGATTTGGTTCACCAAACTGACGAATTTAAACTCTAACATCGACCCAAAATGGCAACAGAGTTGCCTCTCACTATGCTTGCTGCAATATACTGTGTATGAACTGATTAATGTGTAATTCTTCCATCAAATGTATATTATGGAACCATGATTATGTCTTGATTGGGAAATCGGTACAAGAGGTCCATTGTATTGATTTGTCTGTGCGTTATCGTGCTTAATCTTGTTCCAGTTAAAGCGCGATAGGTATCAAAGTGATAATTATCATACTCAAAACATAATCTTGCACCTTATAGGTTCACAAGCCAGATTTGCTTTGTTCTCCTGTTTGCGACAATGTGTGTCACCATCGATAGTCACTATCTATGCATGAGGTGTCATGGTTAAAGTTTCAACCTTGTTGTGAAAACAACTGTCCATCATCCTTCTTGTCCTCTTGTCCTCACTATAGACTTTGTTTTATTTCCGTCATAAACATACAGAAGTATTTACAGATATAAAAGACAACATATTAGGTACAGGGGAAATGATACATCATGCATAAAATGAAACATACATACATAGCAAATGAATAGTGTGACACAGTCATCATCGATATACAAAAAAAAAGAAATAAAATGTACAGTAGGATTATATAGAAAGATAGCGGCTGGATAGCCCATAATCAGCTGCACTTTTCTGGTGCCGCTGGTCTTCCATGGGGACCAGTTATAAAGAGGTATGGAAAAGGAAAAAAAAAAAGAGTAGAAGATTTTTATCATATAAATACAACATTATAATGCATTTTGTAGTCTCTTGAAAACTTATCATGCAATAATTATACAAAATCGCAAGGCAAAATACGCTTTCTTGAAAAGTGTAGATAAATTTCTTGTGTATCAGACAAAAATATATATATAAATATATCTAGATAAGTTTACACAGATGAAATTAAACCAATTCAAAAAGGGACCGTTTAAAATCCTTCAGTGACTTGCAGTCACGGACAGCATGAGGAAGGCTATTATATAGTTTGGCTCCCCTGTAGAAAAGTGCACGTTTGCAAAAGTTTGTCCGAGGTTTTGGAAGGCTGAGGCTACTGTGCCGAAATTGGTAGGGTTTGAGGGAATAAAATTTTCGTGTTAATAGGACAACTTAGCTAATAGGTAGGTGTTAAATTATTCAAAATCTTGAAAATCATTACTCCGACATGAAATTTTTGACGGGATTTTAACGTTTCCCACTGTAATATATCATGTATTGACCTGACAGAAAAATGTAATTTAGGATTAATCTTCAGAATAATTCTTACTGCTCTATTTTGCAGTTTTTGCAATTGATTTATATGTTTTTCACAAGAAGACTCCCAAATAACATTTGCATAATCCAAATGAGGAAGAATAACATTGCGATATATCAAATTTAAGGAATTTCTGTTTATGAAATATGTCAAACGACGAAGGAAAGAAATCATACGGCCTACTTTTTCACACAGATAATTTACATGAACGTCCCATCTGAGTTCGTCATCAATATACAATCCTAAATATTTCAAACTTTCAACCTGATTAATTTCATATCCTTTTATACTCAAATCCAAACTGTTATATCTTTTCAACGTTAACATGCCCACAGTTTTATCATAATTAATTTTCAATTTGTTCTTACACATCCAACTATCTAATACAAATAATTCCTTATTCAATATTGTTTGTACTTTTTGTGGGTCTTTGTGAGAAAAATAAATAACGGTGTCATCCGCATATAAATGCACATTATACATGAATCAAAATTAATATGGAAGGTAAGTCGTTGATAAATATGATAAACAACAATGGACCCAATATCGATCCCTGTGGCACACCGAGCTTAATATCCAGTTCTTCAGAGGTACAATTTCCTATACTAGTTACTATTTTTCAGTCAGATAAATAATTTTCAAACCATTTAAGGGTGGGGCCGTTAATACCTATTGTGAAAAGTTTATGCAGCAGACATTTAGGCCCGAATTCACGAAGGTGGTACGAATGAAACCATGGTTTAAACCATGGACAAAAACCATGGAGCGCCAAGTGTCGCACGGAATATTTCGTCACGAAATTGGTCATTTCGTCGACAAAATGACCGTTTCGTTAACGAAATTATCATTTCGTGGACGAAATGTTCATTTAGTTACAAAATGTTGTCATTTCGTTACGAAATAATCATTTCATCGACGAAATGGCTGATTTCGTGACGAAATATTCCATGCGACACTTGGCGCTCCATGGTTTTTGTCCATGGTTTAAACCATGGTTTCATTTGTACCACCTTCGTGAATTCGCGCCTTAGGATTGATCACATCAAAAACTTTTTGCAAATCTACAAAAACTGCACCAGTGTATAATCCGTTATCCAAAGACTTCAACCATTCATCGGTTACTTTAATCAGTGCCGTGGAGGTTGAATGTTTTGGCCGAAATCCGGATTGTTCCATTATGAGTATATTATTTCTACTTAATTGTTGAAGTAATTGTTTTTGTATAATCTTTTCAAGAATTTTTGATAAACACAATAAAATAGAAATTGGTCTGTACTTATTTGGAATTAATCTATCACCCTTTTTAAGTACAGGAATAATTTTTGCTATCTTCCATTTATTTGGAACTTTTCCTTGGGTTATAGATTTATTAATCAAAAAAAGTTATTGGTCGAACAATTGCATCCTTTGACATTTTTAGGATCTTTACTGATATTCCATCTAATCCGACTGACTTTCTAATTGCTCTATTTCCTTTGAAACTTCACTTTCACTCACAGTAGAAACGTTAAGGGATATTGCACACATGGTTCGCATGTGGCAGCATCTGTACAGATTCTGTCTACAGGTTCTACTATAGTATCAGCTGATTCAGAAATCAAACTGGTTGCAACATTGGCAAAATGGTGATTAAATTCGTTTGCCATACTTTGACACTGACTGGGTGGAGGCTGAGAGGAAGAACATTTTTTGGGTAATACTGATGATAATGTTTTCCATGAGTTATTATAACTTTGATCTTTAGTTAATTGTTCCATAAAATATTTGCGTTTAGACTTCATAATAAAAGATGTTACTTTGTTTTTTGATTTACGATATTCTTTCCAGATACTCTCATCTTTGGTTCTTATTGCTTTCCTTTTTAATAATTCTCTTTCCTTCATTAATTTAAAAATTGTTTCATTTAACCATGGTGATTGAGTTTTCCGAACTCTCTTGGTTTTTACGGGCATATGCTTATCAACAACTTCAAATAATAATTTTTCAAATTTTCCAGTACATTATTATCAATACAATCCTCCTCTTCAACTTCCACCCAGTTCTGTTTTGAGAGATCAGCCTTGAATATATCTATATCTACATCTTTGGTTTTTCTATATGTAACATATTTCACACTTGAATGAACCTGATGAGCTTTCCAGATTAGGTAGCTCATTGAGTGATCACTTACTCCATTGTGTATAACACCATGCGATTTTATCATCTCAATGCTATTTGTTAGCATAAAGAAGCTGTTTTGTTTGTTATTCTGGTACATTCACTATAATTGACGAAATGCAAAGAATAAATGCTATTAATCTGTTTGTACCGATTCACAACATAGTCATCTACCTTCTTACTAATGTCGAGATTTATATCTCCCAAAACAATCAGATGACAATCGATGCTTTCAGTGAATTCTAAGAATTGTTTATACTGATCCAAAAGATCACACTTAGAGTTCGGAGGTCGATACCAATTTGTTAATAATGTAGGTTTGGAATTTTTGATGCGTAAAAGAATAGGAATGGCTTCCAAATCAGAAATAGGAGAGTCATTCAATAAATCAAATTCTAAACTGTTATGTACATAGAATGATACACCGCCACCAGACCTGTTCCGATCTTTACGAACTATGTTATAATGAGGAATCTCAATTTCACTATCATAAATTGAATTATCAAGTCTTGTCTCATTAAGAGCGAGAACATGTATGTCGTTATAATATAAGATTGTTCGTAACTCATCGATGTGTTTCGTCAGGCTAACAATATTCAATTGAACAAATTTCAAACCTTTAACCGAGAGCTTGTTATACACCATAGTTTCGACTGAATTGGGTAGGGATTGAGCATCAGTTTGTCCTTCTAAATTAGCATTAATTACATCATTTTGTTCACTATAATTTTCGATATCTGATTCATAGAATGGTAAAAGTTTCATGATACACTTTGGGCATTCCCATCCAGCGAACTGATGAGAAGCATCATTGTATAAATACAGTGGTACACTAGCACACGAGACATGTACCCATTGGTTACAAGATATGCACAAGAGACCCTTTTGACCTGTTTTGACAGCACATTTGCATAAAACACAGGGAAAGTTGATAACCATGAGACAATACGAGAGGAAACTCATACACACACAAAAAAAAAAATACGTAAGTAAGTATAAAGCGTAAAAGGGAGGGAAAAAACTGACACAGAAAAATCGATTATGTTCACAAATTTATAACTTTCAAAAAAAAGTGATAAGTTGATAATATCAATATACAAAACAGTTACAACGTAGTCAGAAAGTCACATCGCTTTAGTGAAGCGTGAATATTATTTTGTGACTCAACAAATAATTGCTTAAAACATGATGTCCGACTATCTCTAACGTATACTATACATAGGCTTACACACATTTGGCTGAAACAGAAATGGGCGAGTAGGCCGAATTGCTAGCCTGCAAGGCATGCACATTCAGCGAAACCGGGCATTATCTAATGACAACACGTTGTTACAAAGGTTGTTGACCTCTTGCTATATAAAAGCGGAGGAGACTGACTTCTGGGCACGGAACTTTGAACATGCTATAACACCTCTGAAGACTTATACGAGTATTACGTAATAGAATTCCTAAATTATACAAGTAATAAGAAGTATAATCAGAATTCTATTAGTAATAATGAAGTATAAGTCGAAGAGGTTCCCACCCAGCATCTCTTCCCTCTCCAGTTCTGAACCCTCCCTTTCCAACACTGTACAGAAGTCAAAACTACTAAGGTATACTGTATGCTGATGTTCTGGTTGATTTCTCGACATGAGATGAGTCCGTAAATACGCATAAGAATGTTCCGTATCATTGGAACAGCAATGACTGTGCTTATACACTTACATGTATATACAATACATAATGCTTGTTTGTATGATCGGAAGGACCAGTGAGCTTGTCTGCATTGCACCCAATGCTGGTGTTGGTTGCTGGTCTGTTTAAAGCCGTTTTCTCTTTGAAAAGATGGTTGCTTCTCACTGACAGGGGTATTTATAGCCAACTGGGACTGCCTGGAATTTTTACCTATAGTACTTTAAATTTCATAATGTGACTTCACTGCCTTAAACACCTGGGAAATGCTAACCTCTTCGACTAGTTATACTTCATTATTACTAATAGAATTCTAATCATACTTCTTATTACTTGTATAATTTAGGAAATATGCGCACCTCCGTGATGAAGATTATGCTATGTTTGTTGAGACAGAGACTGCCTAGATCGCGATACATCGTTTTGTTGTTGTTTTTTTTTTTTGTATTATTTCGGAGTGAAATAAGAGGTCGACATAGTTTCTGAGAAATGTGCGTAAATGAAGAACGTGTTAAGCGAAATTAGAATAATATTTCAACAGAAATAACGAATTTGGTTAAATTTTCAGTCGTCTACCACAGTATGCATACAAGCTTAATATTCTGCCCACGCATACATTTATCCCTTCATTCCGATTCTGAACTGAATCAGATCGTAAAAATCTATGTGTGATGGAATTCAAATATCTGGGCAGTAGGCCACACGGACGTTCCGCTCTGGACATGGCTTCCGCGGTAAATAAAAACCTGTTCCTCTGTGGGAAGATCCTGGTATACGATTAATATTGAAGCTTAATTGAATTATACTCTTTCAGGTAAAGATAAACGATTTTGAGTAATTTCTACTTTTTAAATTTGGTGCAATGGCTTGATTTTGTACATCCTTCAGACGTATAATGCATGCCATCTATGGTTACTGTCCATGTTTACGCTGAAACAATGTGCGAAAATGGGGACAGTTAGATTACAAATCGCAATCAAACTGCCAAACGATAGGCTTTCTCTTAATTAAAGTACGCCTACGTGCATTTCGAAAATGAAATTGCTTGAGCGATGATGCAGGATGCTGCACATGCGTTTTTCTATTTTCTGCGCGTCTATTTCAGATTTTTTATCTCGGAAGCGCCGTCTTGTTTTTATCCAGGTTGGCTGTCGGCGGTGACGATGAGGTCAAAGCAGGAAAGCATGTTTGTTTAAAATGTTTTTGTGACACTTTTGACAGAAACAGGTGCATGAATTAATTAACGAGCGATGAACATCCTAATTGTGTAGACATGGATCCATGCTCGACACACCGAGCACGGACGCGTCGGACGGATCGGGGTTTATTGCTATGGTGCGCCAAAATAACCAGATCTGGTTCTGTTAATAAAAATTCAAAAAAGTCGGTACAAAATCATCCAATTTTTGTGTTCTTATATATGTTTAAATCAAGGGCAACGAAATCACCACTTTCAAGTTTATTTAGTGACAAAATTATAGGCGGGAAAATGATATTGTAAGGCTGCGTTCACATAGAAGTATACTATTCGGGTATTCGGGCTCGTTTTTCGAGGGCACGCGAATAGCTTGAATCGAACGATAGGATTTCCTCACACCGGTTCGCATAAGAGGGCACTATTCGAAAGTACGAATAGCTGCGAAAAGTATAGCAAAGTGGGAATCGAGCTTGTTCGATTTTCTTGCAGCGTATACCGTCTCTCGTTTATGAAATAATGACAATTTTGGTCTAGATTTGCCCTTTAGCAAAAATAGGCATGTAGACTGACATTCTGATGCAGTTTAGAAATTGTTAAAAAGATTTGCTAGGATGTAGGAGGAAGAAATCCTCACTGCATGGGATGGTGAGTTGACGGTGCGGGTGATGGTGTATTCGGGGCCCGAATAGCGAATAGCGAATAGCGAATACCGAATACCGAATACTTCTATGTGAACGCAGCCTAACACCTCGAGTGTCACCAAAATGCTACAAGAACTTAATTGGACCACTCTGGAACGGCGCAGAGAAAATGACAGGCTAATTATGATGTACAAAATACACAATAATCTCACTCCTCTTTCAGCACAGGACTATATTATCAAACAGGCTACTCAGTTAACGAGAGCCTCGCAACCACACTCCTATCAGGTACCATATTCGAGAACTGAATCGCATCGCCATTCGTTCTTCCCAAGAACTGTAAGGAACTGGAATTCTCTGTCGTCAGAAATTGTTTCAGCGCCATCTGTGGGATCATTTCGAAACCGTCTAACGGTTGATCACAGTGGCTAATTTTTTCGTCAAATTTTCTATGTGCTTGTAAATATCTGTAAATAAATTGTATTATAATGTAAATAGCACCAGTCTGCAAGAATCTTCAGTCTATTGAAGGAGGCAGACTTAATCAGAAGAAGAAGAAGAAGAAGAAAAAGTATTCGGTATTCGCTATTCGCTATTCGGGCCCCGAATACACCATCACCCGCACCGTCAACTCACCATCCCATGCAGTGAGGATTTCTTCCTCCTACATCCTAGCAAATCTTATTAACAATTTCTAAACTGCATCAGAATGTCGGTCTGCATACTTATTTTTGCTAAAGGGCAAATCCAGACCAAAATTGTCATTATTTCACAAACGAGAGACGGTATACGCTGCAAGAAAATCGAACAAGTTCGATTCCCACTTTGCTATACTTTTCGCAGCTATTCGGTACTTTCGAATAGTGCCCTCCTATGTGAACCGGTAAGCTATTCGCGTGCCCTCGAAAAACGAGCCCGAATACCCGAATACTAGTAGTATACTTCTATGCACGCAGCCTTACCAAAGAGCTTACAACCCTAAGGCTGCGTTCACATAGAAGTATTCGGTATTCGGTATTCGCTAGGTATTCGGTATTCGGTATTCGGTATTCAGGCACGGCGGTTCATATAAGACGGCACGCGTGCCCTACACTTTCTTTTGGCGTCGTCAAAAATGGATAGCTCGGACGGAGAAGATCTGGCTCTCCTCCTGCTGGCCGAGGCCGAGGAGGAACACGCGAAGAAAAAAAGATCTGTATGGGTTCGGCAGCATTTCCAAATGCGACCCATGTTGGGGGAGTACAACACAACATTTCTGAATTTGCTAGATCATCCTGATGAGAAAGTGTTTTTTAACTACATGCGGATGTCATACGACAGCTACAAAAGTTTGAAAGACCTGATTTTGCCCCACATCCGTCCCATTGGATCAAACTGGAGGAAGCCGATATCAGGAGAAGAGAAGCTTGTTTTGACAATCAGGTCAGGTAAAAACAAAATTAATTTCAATTGAGTACGTGAATATATACAAAGTCGACCAAATTCCAATTTTTAGCTAATTGAGTTAACTTAAAGGGATTGTATAGTTTTGGTTTATTTGATGAAAATTTGTTTTGAAATGGCTGAGCTATCCAAAACAAAGCGATTCTAATAAAGTGTGGGACGCACCTTTTTTACGATCGCTATACTATCGCTTTGTTTTACTGTGTTTTTGGATGTTTCAGCCATTTCAGCCATTTCAAACCCGATTTTCATCAGATAAGCTGTACTAGTTCATTAGTGTTTTCTTGGTATCTCGCAAAAAGTTAAAAGCCCAATTCTCATCTCCACCAATAATGTATCATCCCTTTAATATGGGAGGATGATTGGAAAAAAAGGCCAAACGTTTCGGAGACTTGTGGGATTTTCCCTTCGCAGTTGGTGCTCTTGATGGGAAACACATTGCACTTGTGAACCCAGCAAACAGTGGGTCAATGTACTACAATTATAAAGGTTTCCCCAGTATTGTGCTCATGGCAGTAAGTGATGCAGATTCTTGTTTCACCTTGGTTGACTGTGGTCAGTATGGAAGAGTTTGTGATGCCGGCGTCTTCCAGAATTCAGTGATATCTGATCTTTTGGAAAGGAATTCCGAAGGCATATTTCAAAATTAGCAAGTCAGATGAACAGATTCCGTTCATGATTGTCGGGGATGAAGCATTCCCCTTGAGGACGTATTTGATGCGCCCTTTTGCAGCTCGTACCCTGAATGATGAGAGACGTATCTACAACTACAAGCTACTACAGACATTCCAGAGCCCGACGTTGTGTCGAATGCGCTTTCGGCATTTTGGCAAAAAAAAAATTGAAGCTTTCCAACGCCCTATGCGCCTTCAGCCAGACAAAGCAGTTGTAGTTACGAATGCAGGCACGGTTCTCCACAACTTTGTCAGGAGACGGGATGGCCACATGAAAGATCGCACATCATCTGTGAAGTATGAAACATTCCAGAATCCAGGAGGTGGTTTCATCAATCTCCAACCGCTTCATGGCACAAGGTTTGCTGACGACGCAGTTGGCCTGAGAGACGCAATCACAAAATTTTTCTGCGATCCGGAGGGGAGTGTGGAATGGCAACATCAACATGTGTTCAGAAATGTACAACAACGCCAATAAAATGATTAAACACAAGTAGGTACACCAACTCTACTAAAATATCACATAGGCTACCTTCATTGGGTGGCTGCATATCACTTTCGAGCTTGTCCCATGCCTGCTGTCGTTGGTCCTTGTTTTTGTAGTCGACATGTTGTGGATCCCACAGCAGAGACATCTCTCTAACCTTTTCTATTACCGTGTACTTGTAGTCATCCATGACAATTACCTGTTGAAGAAATTTAATTCACTTGGTTTATGATAGAGTATAAAGATGTAGGGAGACTCAGGTTAGTTGAGCTACCTCACTCATTGAAAATAGGGAAATTTTAAACCAAGAAATGTAAATACCATCATTGATTATACTTGTGAAATTATTGTTTTTTTTTTATTCACTCATTTGGAGTAAAATGTATAACAATACTTTTTTCGAACTTGAAGTTGATTTGTGTTACAAAAAAAAAGAAAGAAAACTTTTTCCACAGAACTACACATTTTTTAAATACCCTACCCTCCTGACCTTCTTCAATCATTTCGAGGTAAAAAAAAAAATGCAGACCTCACATAAATCACATACATAGAATGTAATGTTGTTCTTACAGAAAAAGCAGGTGTGGTATTTTACATAGCAACCCCGAAGTGTTGGATAACTTAGATATAATGGCATGTGCTGTGAAATCCCAATATTTAATGAGTAACAATAAATCCTATTAATTTGCAACTTACCTCCAGGCTCCAGAGCACACATTCAGCATACGACACCAGCGGCCACACCCGAACAGGTTGGTATACGCGGCTCGAAAATCGAACAAGCTCGATTCCCTCTATTCTATACTATTCGCAGCTATTCGGTATTTTCGAATATAGATCCCTCTGATGTGAACCGGTGTGGGGAAATCCTATCGTTCGATTCAAGCTATTCGCGTGCCCTCGAAAAACGAGCCCGAATACCCGAATAGTATACTTCTATGTGAAAGCAGCCTAAGAGGAGGGTCTACATTCTCGATTTTGCGTAGTACGCTCACGGGCAGGTGCCAGAGCGGGTTGATAGATAATTATCTATCAACCCGCTCTGGCAGGTGCCAGCGCCATTTTAGGAAGCAAAGCGATCGATAGCGGGCGGATTTTTACGTGACCCTGTGGAGATGTATCTGCCTCCCTTTCATTTTCTCCCTTGTAGGGAGGCATACAGAGTAAAAGAAGAACTTCAGACCTCATTACGGCATTTATAAGTATCACTCCTGCCTAAGAACGAAATATAAATGAAGAAATACTCTTTAATATCCAATCTGTAGTCCCTCAAAATTTGAGCTAACTCCTAATGATTATAGGGAGTACTATACCTAAACCATGTGATATCAAGGAGCAATTTGTAGTAGCTCCTTGGTGATATGCATGAGGGTGCTCACAACTTCAGAGTGCTCACAACTTCACAACTTCACTCCCCCGCCCCCCCCCCCCCCCCCGCTCTCTCCCTCCATCTCAACTCTTCTCTTGGTCAACGATGTAGGCTAATATACCATGATTTTCCCTAGAACAACCAATAGAAATCATTGTAGGCGGTCCATACAATTTTCCTTTCTATAAATACCCTCCCAGTCGTTTCCCGAAAAGCTGCAGAACACACTTCTATTGCTTCTTTTGGGGGTTATCTTTCTTTCTGTCTTTTTTTTTGTGTGTGTGTGTTGATGGGGGGGGGGGAGATACCGTGGATGGGGTAGTGTAGACATCTTAATCTTTTTCGCTGTGTTGCACTTTAAAATTTGTGAATCGTACATTCTTTTTTTTTTTTTTTTTTTTTTTTTTTGGTACAGATCATAATTATAGACATGAACATTATCCCTGCATTATGACCGGGTCGCTGTGTTTTCAACGACACGCATATCAAATTTCGTACATTTTGTTGAAAAGTGAAATAAAATCTGAATTTAAATTTGAATTGGAATTAAAATCAACATGGACCAAACGAATGCGGTGCATGGTATTATTATTTTTTTTTTTTTTTTTTTATGATGCACGGACATGACGAACAGCCCTTTGGCTGAATCATGTCCTGGAGTAAATAAAATTATTAATTTAAATAAAAAATAAAAATCTATTCTTATCAACCATGGCACTCTTCTTCTTAGTATGAATTATCTTATTTATCATAATTTTGATCTTTGTCGCCATCATCTTACACATTTTCACATTACTGATCCCTAAAAACAACGTCTCTTGTTATTGTAACAATAATGTCGATTATTTTTGCCCTAAATAGAAAAATATTCCTGGGTAAAGTGGCCATGTACACACCTGGGTAAAGTGGCCACACACACACAGTGATGTGTGTGTGTGCGGAGGGGGCGTTGAACGGACATTATTAATCGCCTTTCTTGGCCGTAATACATTGAGATCGTCTCTCGGCCGCAAATCATCAGGTCTGATCTGAGGACTTGTCTACGCCACTGCCCCCTGTATACCGTCGGAGCTTTTGGATTTCTCAAGAAGAATTCAACAATCTTTGCGGCGCCCACTTTGGTGGAATGATATTTAAAATGTTTTTAATCAAAGAGATTCTGGGCCCAGTGATTGGCTGAATCATGGACGGTGCACTCTGTCATGTGTATGGAAGTCGACAGTGGGGCCCGTAAGGGGGGGGGGGGGGTTAGAGGATTCTCCCTCCCACACGAGGGAGTTTCTGTATTGTCAGAATTGATATGATTTGGTGCACATTTTGGTGGAATATTTGCAATTTTTAATTTAAAAAAAGAGAGGAAATGTAGGGAAAATGTGGTTAAATTCGTTATTAGGCCTATATCGTGATGGCCTCTTTACCCAAGATCGACATAATATGCGCGTCTTTATATTGTGTAAGAGGTGGACCGAAGGGGCCGGGGAGCGACCCTATATGCATTTTCAGAATTAAAATTCAACCATGTGATGCACACCTTTGGTGGAATATTTGAAAATTTTCAATGAAATATTTGTAACCTTCAACATGTTCGCATTGCGTTATCATCGTGATAAGGTCTATGAAGAGTGCTAAAAAGAAAAAAAGAAAAATAAGAATACTAAGTGAAAAGACTGGGGGATGATCCTCAAGATAAAAAAACAAAAAAAAAATCCAGGGGACACGTCCTCCCCCTCCCAAAGATGTTTTATAAGGCCAAAAGGGCAGGGGCGAAAGAGAGGGAGAGAGAGAGGGGGTGAGATGGACTCGTGGAGAGAAAGGCGTTTGAGTAGCTCGAACTTTGAGGGACTACAGATTCGAAAATAATGGACATTTCTTCTTTTTTTCATCTTTAGGCATAATTATGCTTCTAAATGGGAATTTGAGGTCTTAAACAAAGCTATACCGCTGCTTGCCCCCCCCCCCTTAATGTTCGATATCAGTTGCGTAATTTAAGTTTCATAAGGAAATATTTGTCTAAATCTGCAGCTGAGATACTTATTCGTGCTTTGATTTCTTCTCGGTTGGATTTTTCGAATTCATTGTTGTGTAATCTTTCAAAAAAAGATGTCACAAAACTTCAACGGTTGCAAAATTCTGCTGCCCGATTGTTAACTTTTACTAATAAGTTTGATTCCATGTCACCAGTTCTCCGTTCCTTACATTGGTTACCTGTAGAAAAAAGGATTATTTTCAAGATTCTGTTATTAGTACATCATTCAGTTCATTCTTTTTCCCCAATATACATAAGTAATTCTGTTCAAAAATACAATCCGACACGAAGGCTACGTTCATCATCAGATGCATTCTTACTCCAAACACCCAGAGTGAAACATGGGTATGGTGATCGTGCTTTTTCCGTTATGGGACCAAAATTGTGGAATCAGTTACCTCTTCAGTTAAGGGAACTGTCATCTACAGGAGTCATTCAAATCCAAACTTAAAACTTATCTGTTCCTTTCATACTGAGGACTGTAATTGCTGTATGTCATTAATATTGGATTAATATTGTATTTTTAATTGATATATGTTGTATTCTTTATTTGGTATATATTTGCTTTTGTTTACCATTTTTTCTTTGTTGAAATGTTTGAATATGTATATGCATGTAAATATATGATATTTTTTCATTTTTGAAGCGCCATGAGCACTGAAAAGTGGACCTGCGCGCTATACAAGTAGCCACTATTATTATTATTATTATTATTATTATTAAAAGGGAGAAAATGAAGGGGAGGCAGAATTTATAGGTCACGTACGTAGACGCCGCGCTCGCGATTACTAGTATCCAGCGGTGTGCTTCCTAAAATGGCCGCCGTTGTTTACGTACTGTCCGTTAGCGATCGACGGAGTGCCATCCTCTCATTGGTCCGTTAAGGACGTGCGGAAGCACGAAAACAGTGCGATCCCGTACGTAGAATCCCCGGCGAATTACCAATAATTGCAACCGTACAATTTTGAAGGATCCAAAACAGAATTCTAAGCAAATCAAACCTGGTTTTGGATCAGATACCAAGTACAAATATATCAATACAGCACTTAAAGTAGCGGTCCGAATGATATTATACCACAAGTTCACTGCCTCTAGCTCACGTTACTGTTGGATCGGCATACGGCAAGTACGTGTGCTGCATAAACGAACGTACTGTACGTACGTGGAGCGGATCTACTCATTAGACTTTACACAACAGTCGTTTCATTAGTGTACCGAAATAGAGAGTTTCGTTATGCTCCCAGTCTCTCACTCTCGGAGCCGACAGAGACATCTATCATTAATTGCAATCACATTAGGTCTATATGTCAGACGAACTGTATGAATAAAATCAATCAAACAAACTTCAAAGTAAGGCAAATAGACTTTGAGAGATAATGTAAGAATTATGTGATTATAGGTCAACAGTCATGCCGGTCATGCAGGGCCTACTGGATATCATATATGGCAACATGCCAGTCAGTCCTACTGAATATCAATATGGCAACATGCACCAGTTATCACCCCTACTGAATATCATATTACAACGTGCCGGTCAGTCTGACTGATATCATATGGAAACATGCCGGTCAGTCCTACTGAATATATCATATATATATGCAACATGCCGGTCAGTCCTACTGAATATATCATATATGGCAACATGCCAGTCAGTCCTACTGAATATATCATTATATGGCAACATGCCGGTCACTCCTACTGAATATATCATGTATGGCAACATGCTGGTCAGTTCTACTGAATATATCATGTATGGCAACATGCCGGTCAGTCCTACTGAATATATCATATATGGCAATTCATGCCGGTCAGTTCTATATGGTAACATGCCGGTCAGTCCTATACTGAATATATCATTATGGCAACATGCCGGTCACTCCTACTGAATATATCATGTATGGCAACATGCTGGTCAGTTCTACTGAATATATCATGTATGGCAACATGCCGGTCACTCCTACTGAATATATCATATGGCAACATGCCGGTCAGTCCTACTGAATGTATCATATATGGCAACATGCCGGTCAGTTCTATATGGTAACATGCCGGTCAGTCCTATACTGAATATATCATTATGGCAACATGCCGGTCACTCCTACTGAATATCATATGGCAACATGCCTGTCACTCCTACTGAATATATCATGTATGGCAACATGCCGGTCAGTTCTATATGGTAACATGCCGGTCACTCCTACTGAATATATCATGCATGGCAACATGCCGGTCAGTCCTACTGAATATATCATATATGGCAACATGCCGGTCAGTTCTATATGGTAACATGCCGGTCAGTCCTATACTGAATATATCATTATGGCAACATGCCGGTCACTCCTACTGAATATCATATGGCAACATGCCTGTCACTCCTACTGAATATATCATATATGGCAACATGCCGGTCAGTTCTATATGGTAACATGCCGGTCACTCCTACTGAATATATCATGCATGGCAACATGCCGGTCAGTCCTACTGAATATATCATATATGGCAACATGCCGGCCCCCCCACGAATCCACTCACAATGAACAAAATATAACTGCCAACAAAGCTTACACAGTGCAATCACTTGGTGGCATGGCATGCAGGGACTTGATAATATCTTTGAAAATACTTGTGTCAAAAGTTAGACTGTAATTTGTGCTGTAGACAGTAATGTACATTCACATTTGGGATTCACATGTGTTTTTTTGGCTTTCTGCATTATGGATCAGAAAAAAAAACAACACAAAAACAATGCCATGGGTACTACTCTCCCAACAACTGTGCCAGCATGTTCATACAGCTGAAATTGATATTTTGTCAATTACAAATCATCATTTTAGTTTCATACTGTCATACTGTCATACAAATCATCATTTTAGTTTCATACTGTCATACTATCAT
This sequence comes from Diadema setosum, assembly GCF_964275005.1. Lineage (NCBI taxonomy): Eukaryota > Metazoa > Echinodermata > Echinoidea > Diadematoida > Diadematidae > Diadema > Diadema setosum. The sequence goes on along the minus strand of NC_092701.1, from coordinate 15,494,017 downwards.
ACTGAATATATCATTATGGCAACATGCCGGTCACTCCTACTGAATATATCATGTATGGCAACATGCTGGTCAGTTCTACTGAATATATCATGTATGGCAACATGCCGGTCACTCCTACTGAATATATCATATGGCAACATGCCGGTCAGTCCTACTGAATATATCATATATGGCAACATGCCGGTCAGTTCTATATGGTAACATGCCGGTCAGTCCTATACTGAATATATCATTATGGCAACATGCCGGTCACTCCTACTGAATATCATATGGCAACATGCCTGTCACTCCTACTGAATATATCATGTATGGCAACATGCCGGTCAGTTCTATATGGTAACATGCCGGTCACTCCTACTGAATATATCATGCATGGCAACATGCCGGTCAGTCCTACTGAATATATCATATATGGCAACATGCCGGTCAGTTCTATATGGTAACATGCCGGTCAGTCCTATACTGAATATATCATTATGGCAACATGCCGGTCACTCCTACTGAATATCATATGGCAACATGCCTGTCACTCCTACTGAATATATCATATATGGCAACATGCCGGTCAGTTCTATATGGTAACATGCCGGTCACTCCTACTGAATATATCATGCATGGCAACATGCCGGTCAGTCCTACTGAATATATCATATATGGCAACATGCCGGCCCCCCCCACGAATCCACTCACAATGAACAAAATATAACTGCCAACAAGGCTTACACAGTGCAATCACTTGGTGGCATGGCATGCAGGGACTTGATAATATCTTTGAAAATACTTGTGTCAAAAGTTAGACTGTAATTTGTGCTGTAGACAGTAATGTACATTCACATTTGGGATTCACATGTGTTTTTTTGGCTTTCTGCATTATGGATCAGAAAAAAAAACAACACAAAAACAATGCCATGGGTACTACTCTCCCAACAACTGTGCCAGCATGTTCATACAGCTGAAATTGATATTTTGTCAATTACAAATCATCATTTTAGTTTAGTTTAAATCTGAGAGGTTGGACCTGTTCAATATATAGGGCCTAGCAATTACGCTTTATTTGGATGCCCAGGATATTGGAAACAACCTGAAGTTTCCTATAACCCTCACCATTTCCCAGCAAATGAAACCACTACTTTTGTCCACTATTATTATGCATCTTACATAATTATCACAAGTAAATTGTCTACCGTTCATACAATCAGTACAAAAATGTTTTAAGCCAAAATATGTGTATATATATATATGCATGTTCTTCAGCTTGACTTTTATTTAGCCTTCATCTTATAAATCACAATATTATTTGTTTTTTTACAGATTAGATGAAGGCTGACTCCAAGAATTGTCCCAGTTGAAAGTGAAAAACAACTATCAAACAATTTTCTGTGATGCTACCTGTGGTAACGTATCTGACATTTGGATTTGACACGTTCAAAATGACTTATTACTAAGAGTTTGGTAACGTTTCTGGAGAAAACTATTACTATTAAAAAAAAAAATCACTCATTGATTGTTGTACATTTGTTTCTGAATTTATTAAAGTTTCTGATTCGTAAATGCTAAATGTTGAATGAAATCTTTGATTTAGAGTTTTTAGTCATTTGTACAACTAGATGAGTGCACACTTTTTTGGACAATGGCCCTTGAGCATTTCACACCCAGTGGCGGATGTGCCAGTGGGTGTTCCCAGGACGTGTCAATGAATACAATGCACTCTAGTCATGATGCACATGCATCAACTGCAACAACTATAGTCATATCTTTTCATTCTCAATTGTGTTTTGAACACTTCATTTCCACAGAAGCCCTACAAAAATCCTGACATTCTGGTCGTCACTGGCTTCCGCTAAAAACATGGACTGCAGTACTGCACCATGACAACAAAGTCATGACACTGTAAGTGATGGTGTGTATTTTAGTCACAGGTGAAGTCTGTGGTTTTGATAGGATAATGTGAGCACCATAGGAGAATTAAATACCTCTTTACAATATGTCAGCTTCTTTGTATAGTAGCCAGGAAAGGTTTCATGCACACAGGCTGGGGAATGCATTGTTTTGGCTTGAGTGGCCACCCTGAATGTAATCAGCTCTGTACATTGTGGGGATTAAGTGGATAAAAGTTTTTGACCGTGGAATCTTTTGTTTGGAGTTGAGGAGGGCTCTCTTTCTTGGAGCAAGGTTTCAATGTTGTTGATGAGGCAATATACAGCTGTCAGTACTTAGTGTCTGTAACTTAGCTCAGTTAGGTGTCCCATACAATCCCACATGTAGACAAAGCCCTTCATAGTTATGAGGAGGGTTCTCTTTCTTGGAGGAAGGTTTCGATGTTGTCTCATATAATAGGGATGAAGCAATACACAGCTATCAGACTTACAATGTACCAAGTGTCTAAAAGTACTGCTGGTCAAATAATGTTTGACAACCACATGCAGCTACATGTTTTCAATTTGGTATTCTTTCATTGTCCTACATGTAATGTTTCTTGCGTACATTTGCATTTCATTCAAAATTGTTCTTTTTGCTGAAACTAAGTTTAAGCCTGAATTAACCTCATGGCTATGGTACACCTCGCACACCGACAAAAGTTGGAGCACATGGATATTCAGGAGAATTATGAATATCTTTGAAATGTGTAGTCCTGCAATTCTCTCTTTTTACATTGAAACATCTCTCCTTGTGTATGTACATATCAAGTATTTCTTTGATGAGTGTACAGAATGAAGCTAGAGGACCGCTTCCTAAGGACAAGTTCACCTTCATAGACCTGTGGGTCGAGTGAATGCAGCAATATTAGTAGAAGACGTCGGTGTGATTTTGAGGAAAGTTGAACAGTTCAATCTTATCAACCATGAATAAAATTACAAACATCAACAACTAAGTGAATTCTTGAATGCAAATGATTTACTGCACCCTAATCAATCTGGTTTTAAGATAACTGTTGCACTAAACAAAGTAATGGGGTGGATTATTAAAGGGAAAATTTCATTCTTTCATTGAATGGTAGTCTGATTAGAATAGTTCAGTTCACCAAATGTTTAAGTGTTTCGATATATGAAGAACTGAAATGGTCTAAACAAATTTTAAAAAAGAAATAAACATTTATATCACTTTATTCAAAATTAAATTTTGTGAAATTCTCTTTTTGTTTTCATTATATATCGCTGTATGCAGGCTACATCATACACTTTAGTAGTCTTCTCATCCTGCAGTGACTGCTCAGATACTTAAAAATATTCATAACTTCCGAACGGATTGTCCGATTTTCCTCAAACTTTCACTGATCTGTTCTACTAATATTGCTGCATTCTCCAGCATTATTGCCATAGACATGTAGCCCAAAGTTATCCATGGAGGAGATTCAGCTCACGTTTGAATCCAGAGAAGGTAAATAGATATGTTTTAATTTTTTTTTTGAGCCATACTGAGCAAAGCCATAAGTGATGTAATGCTGATTAAGTAATCCTTTAACTCTTTATGTGCCATGGTGTATACCTCCTGTGTTCCACATTATTCTGACGTAGGCAGCCATGCTTTCAGAAAACGTTCTGATTTCAAACCGATGTAACTTTTGTAGATTTTTGTTACCCTGGACATGTAACGAGCAAAGATTTCGAGGAAATGTCAAGCTTTTCTCTGATGTATATTGTACTACAAATCAATGCGACTATCATTGATTTAAGTAAGATTTGGCAAGTAGCTTAATTAATCCATTATGGATAGTTAAAAGCTGTTTTTAATAGCCACATTAGGATTTGTACATCAATTTGTTCTTTATCCATTCATCCATTCATCTGTTATGTTACTCAGTTATGTTACTCAGTTACCATGTTATCTATCAAATGAAGATTGATTTGATTTTTGTTGTCTTCTTGTCTACATTGTATGTTTGATAGGATTAACTCAACTACTATTTCGTTTCTCCATTTCGTTTGTTGAATAGATGTCACCTGGGCTGGCAGTTGGAAGCAAGTTCACGTTTCAAGTACTTGCATTGTTAGTGAGTGCAAAAAGTCAACACACTGATTTCTTTTCCAAATGTGGTTTTCCATTGAAATACTATGTGGAACATACCATAATTATGCAGTAATATACAATGTAAGAAAAGGTAAAGCCATTGCGTTTAGCTAGTGTAAGTACATTATGTGAAATTATGCATATGTATTACATTTATTACTGTTGTTTCTTTACCTCACCTAGCGTTCATCCAGTGGAAGCGGCAATATGAAGGGCAGGAAAAATGTTCATTCATTGCATCTAAAGGTGCAACAGGCAATGATGAGGTCAGTATGCAATCGTATTATCGTAAGAGTGTGCCTGTGATATATTCAGTAGGTTTAATAGATAAATAGATACAGATATTTCAGATACATATATGTTCAGTAGGGCTGACCAGCATGTTGCCATGTGATATCAGTCGGACTGACCGGCACATTGCAATATGAAATTCAGTAGGACTGACCAGCATGTTGTCATATGATATTCAGTAGGAGTGACCGGCATGTTGCCATATGATATTCAGTAGGAGTAACCGGCATGTTGCCATACATGAAATATTCAGTAGGAGTGACCGGCATGTTGCCATACATGATATATTCAGTAGGAGTGACAGGCATGTTGCCATATGATATTCAGTAGGAGTGACCGGCATGTTGCCATAATGATATATTCAGTATAGGACTGACCGGCATGTTACCATATAGAACTGACCGGCATGTTGCCATATATGATATATTCAGTAGGACTGACCGGCATGTTGCCATATGATATATTCAGTAGGACTGACCGGCATGTTGCCATACATGATATATTCAGTAGAACTGACCAGCATGTTGCCATACATGATATATTCAGGAGTGACCGGCATGTTGCCATAATGATATATTCAGTATAGGACTGACCGGCATGTTACCATATAGAACTGACCGGCATGTTGCCATATATGATATATTCAGTAGGACTGACCGGCATGTTGCCATATGATATATTCAGTAGGAGTGACCGGCATGTTGCCATACATGATATATTCCGTAGGAGTGACAGGCATGTTGCCATATGATATTCAGTAGGAGTGACCGGCATGTTGCCATAATGATATATTCAGTATAGGACTGACCGGCATGTTACCATATAGAACTGACCGGCATGTTGCCATATATGATATATTCAGTAGGACTGACCGGCATGTTGCCATACGATATATTCAGTAGGACTGACCGGCATGTTGCCATACATGATATATTCAGTAGGAGTGACCAGCATGTTGCCATAATGATATATTCAGTATAGGACTGACCGGCATGTTACCATATAGAACTGACCGGCATGTTGCCATATATGATATATTCAGTAGGACTGACCGGCATGTTGCCATGCATACATGGTATATTCAGTAAGACTGACCGGCATGTTGCCATACATGATATATTCAGTAGGAGTGACCGGCATGTTGCCATATGATATGCAGTAGGAGTGACCGGCATGTTGCCATATGATATTCAGTAGGAATGACCGGCATGTTGCCATATGATATTAGTAGGAGTGACCGGCATGTTGCCATATGATATATTCAGTAGGACTGAACGGCATGTTGCCATATGATATTCAGTAGGACTGACCGGCATTTTGCCATATAGAACTGACCAGCATGTTGCCATAATTATATATTCAGTAGGACTGACCGGCATGTTGCCATATGATATCTTCAGTAGGACTGACCGGCATGTTGCCATACATGATATATTCAGTAGAACTGACCAGCATGTTGCCATATATGATATATTCAGTAGGACTGACCGGCATGTTGCATATATGATATATTCAGTAGGACTGACCGGCATGTTTCCATATGATATCAGTCAGACTGACCGGCACGTTGCAATATGATATTCAGTAGGGGTGATAACTGGTGCATGTTGCCATATTGATATTCAGTAGGACTGACTGGCATGTTGCCATATATGATATCCAGTAGGCCCTGCATGACCGGCATGACTGTTGACCTATAATCACATAATTCTTACATTATCTCTCAAAGTCTATTTGCCTTACTATGAAGTTTGTTTGATTGATTTTATTCATACAGTTCGTCTGACATATAGACCTAATGTGATTGCAATTAATGATAGATGTCTCTGTCGGCTCCGAGAGTGAGAGACTGGGAGCATAACGAAACTCTCTATTTCGGTACACTAATGAAACGACTGTTGTGTAAAGTCTAATGAGTAGATCCGCTCCACGTACGTACAGTACGTTCGTTTATGCAGCACACGTACTTGCCGTATGCCGATCCAACAGTAACGTGAGCTAGAGGCAGTGAACTTGTGGTATAATATCATTCGGACCGCTACTTTAAGTGCTGTATTGATATATTTGTACTTGGTATCTGATCCAAAACCAGGTTTGATTTGCTTAGAATTCTGTTTTGGATCCTTCAAAATTGTACGGTTGCAATTATTGGTAATTCGCCGGGGATTCTACGTACGGGATCGCACTGTTTTCGTGCTTCCGCACGTCCTTAACGGACCAATGAGAGGATGGCACTCCGTCGATCGCTAACGGGCAGTGTTTACGTGAGAATCGCGCGAGTAGACCGTGTACGCTCTTTGGTCCTATACCGTGCTCGGTTTTGATGCTCCGCCTGGCGAACCTGCCTCAGCTGCCTGTAAAACCCTATCCTGTTTTTGTTAATGTCCCAAGCTTCGGTCCAAATCAAGCAGGGTACCCCCTTCAGTGCTTGAATCTTTCGACCTGCCGACCGCTGAGTCAACCAACTAAACACTAACTGTTAACTCTGTTAGTGTTACAGCATAGAATAGTCCTAGATTCTATGCGTCCAATTGTGTTAGACGAGACTAGAGACGTGAGACGGTACGAGCCTGGGAGACGAGTCTTGACTGTAGGGTATCGATAGACACCGTGGTGTAGTGGCGTTAGTAAAAAAAGAGGATGGCAGATGACTTACCCGAAGGTTGGGAAGAGCGATACAGCAGGAGTCACAACGGTTAGTAGATGTCTGATTTTTTACCTGTAACACGTTAGATGCCTAATAATAATATTAGACTGTGGTCAACTGGTTTGTTCAGCTATTCTTGGATAACAAATGGCTCACCTGCACCTGACTATACACAGCCCAGTCGCTGTACATGGTACGTCGCGACAGGTTTTCGCATAGCGTAACAGCGTCTGGTCGGGCTAACCTGCACCCAGACTAAAAAAGTACAAATTGTAAGAAAACGGGCATTAATTCATGTAGATCTAGGCCTATAAATTATGGTCCTGGCAGCACTCCTGGGGCTGTTTCACGAAGAATTAGTCTAGACAATCTACCCATCAAAATAAATGAACGTGGCAACATCTAGGGAAAAAAGTAAATGATTCATTTTCACATTTATAATGCCGACTGCCACTCATCGTGTGCATAGACATCTAACTGTTAACAGTTAACGTTAGAGCTATGTATTACAAATTACAATTTCACACTGAAAGAGTAGATGGGTACGGTTATTGTAGGCCCTACTCAAATTTGTCAGCAAACTAAATCACTTTGTACGTTAGGTATTATTAGAACCTACAGGTTCTCTGTCTTCATGAATTCAGCCGTTCACCAGCCTTTTGGCGCTTTGCTTGCAGTCATCCCACAGCAGACAGCAGGCGAGCTGCCGGATTTTCAGAGCGAGCTTGCACGCACTTGGGAGGATAGCTCTGTACATAAAGAGTTTTGTGTGTAAAACAGTGACATAGCTTGCTTGTTCATGTGTGTCATGGAATGATAGGAGCTCGCCTATGTATTAGATTAAGTTTTACAATATGTAGTAGGCCTATGTATTTTTTTTAAAACTGCTTTTTTTTTTTCACAATGCACATCTTTTATTAAGCATAAAGATCCGGGGGGGGGGGGGGGGGGAGATCCAAATCATCTTCTTCTTGAATGCTTGATTTTCAACAAACTTGGTCGGTATTTTGTGCTTGGGTGATATTTGTACAAATGGGCATGCATCCCCACAGAATGCAATGCCCATAGACACACCAGGGTGGAAGGTAGACAGGCACAACCCCAAATTAAACAATCTTTTCAAATCTTTTTTTTTTTCTCTCTCTCTCTCTCTCTTTCAAATTGTAAGCTAGGCCCTATAGGGTATGGTTGAGCTCTGTATAATTTAGATTAGTGATTGCATGGAAGGTGAACTTGCAATACGGTACTCAGGTAAGCGCAAGACCCTGGGTCTCTTGTTTACTGTAATTTGACATTGCAATATCCTGACCTCAGAATGAGAGTTGTGAGTTATCTGTCAAATGTTCTTGCAAATGCAGGCATTCTATGCTGGTGCTGGTGATCAGGACAATCAGTTAGGCCTGCAGCAGAGTCCTCAGTCACTTTGCATTTTAGTGCAGTCTGAGCAAGAAGGTTTCAGAGTTGGAGTTCCAACTAGCTGTAATTATTAAAACAGTTGTCAGATTTCTATTGATGTACAAAAGAATTTTACAGATGTTGCATTTGCCCCTTTGATGATCAGTGTTTGAAGCTCCTGCAGTGATGCAAAATTGACAAAATTTGAAAAGTGTATTATGAGTATTTCAACAAATTTAATCAGATTCAATTCCTTTACTGAAATAGAGAGAGGTACAATGTAGATTTTCCCGTAGTGAACAGAAATAAAGAATCAAATCTTGACTGTGTGCCCATAAATTTGAAGAACAATTGTAGAAATCGTAAAACAATGGCACCTATCTAAGACCTATCAATAGGCATTCAGCAGAATCCCCAGGCACTGTGTTGCAATATGGTACTGGTATACTGTGCATTTCAACTGAGTTTCCATGGGCAACATCGCAGACTTCTAATGAACTGTGATTATAACACATTATGTCAATTACACTTCCTTTGCTGACACAGAGACAAGTAGAACTAGATGTAATATATTTTCCATAGCAGATAGAAATATTCAATCAATCAATGGCATGACTGTGTTACAATAAGACATCACAAACAAGAGCCTAGCACTACAGCAGAATCTTTGGTAGGGCTTATGGCTGAAGCACAAGTACGCACTGTGTGCTGCCGGGACTGCCAGGCTATCTTTGTGCCCCATGTACAATGTACATGTATGTTTCCCCAAATACCAGCACAGTCCGATTGAGGTACTCTTGCAGCGCAACGAGGTCAAAACTTATTCAACCGAGACACTTCAAGTACCAAAAGGTATCAATTTCATGTATTTGTTAAAATAACAATCAATGTAAAACAACCTCTGTTGCCAAGCCTTCTTTGCACATCCTTATGATCCTCTGAAAAACATATCAGGGCAATTATCCCCAGAGGGCAATTACTCCCCCCCCCCCCCCCCCAGCTAAATACTGGCAGGGCTGCCAACTCTCACGCATTGAGCGTGAGACTCACGCAATTCAGCCAATTTTGACTGTCTCACTTGATTAACAAAATCTCACGCTAAACCCCCAAAATGGAATGTACATGACTACAAAAATATATCTCTAAATTCTCTGATATTCTGAATATCGAGATTTTCCCGTGCGGATGTAAAGCTTAACCAATAATAATCATTTTCGGTTCGCGCGCAAAGACGAGCTATTGGATTACGATTGGTTTCTACCTAGATACCACGTGAGCGTAGCTTGTACTTTTGGCAAATTACAGTACATGTATGGCTATGACGTGTGCTTTACATCGCTTTACATACACTGACTGTGTACTAGTACGTAGTACGTACGTATGTTCGGCCGCACAGCAGGCCGCCAGCCGCTAGCCAGGATCTAGGAGGTTGCTCCGCTCCCTCGCAGTGTCTCACGCCAAACTCTCACTCAAGGTTGGCAGCCCTGATACTGGTTAGTGGTAAGGTTAAAGTAAAGATTAGGGTTAGGTTTAAGGTTAGGAGTTTGGGTTAGGGTTAGGGTTAGGTTCAGGATTAGGATTCGGGCCAGAAGAAGGGTACGGGGTAATTGCCCTATACCCCTGAAAGGTTATCATCATTACCCTTGTCTTAACAGCGACTCTTCTGCTGCACCAGTACAGTTTCTGGTTCAAAACTGTAAGAGGTCTAATCTCCCATTCTTTTTGCAGGTAACAGATCAATTGTTTTCTCTTCTGTCCAACCTTTTGACAGCTACCCCCTCCCCCAAGAATACAGAGATAAAAAGGAAAAATTGGCAGAGGTTCAATGACAAAAGCTAGCATTAATCTGCACACAAAGAGCACATCATAGCACAAATAAATATGCAGTGAACTATAGTACATGTATGTGTGCTTGTTTCAGAGCTACTCCCCGAGATCTGGCACTAAGTATGGTTTACCGAGTTTTGGAAGAATTTTGAGGAGCATTCCCAAGTGTAGTTTTTCTTCCTCAATATCTCATTTCCTATGCAAAATTGCCAGAAATTAGAGTAAAAATTAAAATCAAGGAAGAAAATTACTTGGAATGATGTTTATGACAAAAAATGATGTGTTCTTGATTTCCATGGACCTTTAAAACAACTTGTATATTTGTGGAGGGAAAAAATGTCTCCAAAGGTTCCATTTCCACTTTCATTTTGTTTCTTTCATTCCAACAAGCATAAGGATAACATATGAATACACTTACAATGCACCAATGTGCTAAAACAAACAAACTATGAACTGAGATACAATGATGTAGATTTCATGACAAATACCAAACGAAGGTTGGTGGAAATGGAGGGAACTGCAGGGCTTGTAGTTTGCAGTTCCCTCATTTAAGAAAATAAATAAGAAATAAAAATGAAAATAAAAACGATTACAGAACTTAAACCAGGCAAAATGCTTGAAAAAAGCAATTGGACAGAAAAGAAGTACACACATAAAGACACATAAACAAGTGCAAAACAGCTCTCTTGTAAAAGAAGAAAGAGGGAAAGTAAGTAAGTGTGGAATGTATGACAGGAAGAGACTATCTACATACTCAGTAGTGGACAGAAAAAAAGGAGAAGGAAGAGGAGATGGTATGGTGGATCAAAACCAGGGCACGCGAGGCACTAATTTTTATATTTATAAGCTTGCAAACTATAACAATTTTTTTTTTTAGATTATGCAACATACGTAATCAATATGTAATTGCCACATTTATAAGTTTATTGTCCAGAATCAAACCAAGGAATTTGATTGAAGGGACTTCTATAACTGTGTCTCCAGGACATTCCTATATAGGTAAAATTTCCAGAGAGTTACCGGTACTGAAAAACATTATTTGTTTTGGTGTTTGGTTTTTTTTTTTTCAATTTCATCAACAGTTTATTTTCTCTTATCCACTAAAGTAACTTTATTAATACAATATCTAAAGTATTAATCAATACACCAGGATCAGAGTTAGTTTGTAATTCCCTAAAGGGGTTTCATTTCCACAGGCCAAGTGTACTACTACAACGTCCTTACCAAAGTGAGTCAGTGGGAAAAACCTGATGGACCTCCTAAAGGGCAAGTGCAGTGTTCCCACCTTCTTGTGAAGCACCGAGAGTCTCGTCGGCCTGCATCATGGAGAGAAGACCGGATCACAAGGAGCAAAGAAGAGGCCCTGCAGATTATAGAGAGTAAGCACCAACCTCAAGATGTAAATGTAGTCTCCATTTTTGTGCACCTTTATCCATGAATATCAATATTTGTATAGTTCTTTACTTTTTATGCCTCCACCACAAGTTGTTAGCAAGTGTTTAGCCATTATGTTTTCTTGTTGCCCATCCTTTTGTCTGTAATCAATTTTGTGGACAGCATAACTCAAAAATCATTTGAGGTACTGTATGATTCATAAAATTCTTAAAATATTTCTATTTCCCCATGTCTATGCAATGCCTGAAGATATTTCTCGAAACTTTGTGTACATGTTTTACTAGGAAAAGTTTTTGGTCATGGGGTCAACGGTCAAGTAAAATTGCTAAATTCTCACTTATTTCTCCATATCTCAGAAATGGTTAAAGTTATCTTCATGAAACTTATATGTGTGTACTGCCTGACAGTGATTCTCTTGGGACTTTTGGGGGTTATGGGGTCTAAGGTCAAGGGTCAATGCCTGAAGGAATTTTTATGAAACTTAATGTATACAGCTATTACAAGATAAAGATTTTCTAGGGAAAGTTTTGGGCCATGGGATCAAAGGTCAAGTGAAAATGCTAAAATTTTACTTTTTCTCCATATCTCAGAAATGGCTATAAGGTACTGTATCTTCAGGAAACCTAGTGCACATGCATGTACTGCCTAACAGTGATTCTCTTTGGACTTTTTGGCCATAGGGTCAAAGGTCAAGGATCAAAGGTCAGGTTAAAATGCTGACATTAAACTTAAAGGTCAAGGGTCAAAAGTCAGGTTATTAAGATGCTAAAATTCTCATATAATGCTGCAATTGATGTAGCATACATTATCTGGAGTGCTTCTGGTGTAAACTTTTTACATTCTCAATTTCTCCTTGGAAACCCTTTACCTGGTAATCGATTTTCACCAAACTTGGCAGAACCTATTCCTAGGGTGATGGGATCTCTGTATCACACCATAAGTAAGCTTTAGATGTCTTCTTCATAACTTAAGAATCAGAAGTGACTGCGAATTTATAAGTTGATACTATGGTACATATTGATAGCAAGTGTAGTACTTTTCCAAGTTTGTTTATAGCAGATCATGAGGTGCTCCCACAAACCCCCTCTCCTGCAAAGTGTTTGATCGTAGTTTTTAGTTAAGTTTTTAACATAAAAAGTAGTTTTAAAAACACTTTTATTCCTTTTTCTTTGAGTCCATAAAGTTATGTGCATGTACTCAGCCACAATGCACATTTGGGGGAGGGGTTGGTGTCAGGGTGTGTATCTTACTATTGACAGGTGCATAAACAATATGCATTTGGGTAGTACAACCAGGGAGGTCCCACCTACCAGGTACAACATACTTCGTGGGACTACACTGTAAGTTTGCATTGGGCTAGTGGTGGTGATGCCATCAGCTTCTTTCTACTCCTACATGCCCTTCAGATTGAGTATCCTTCCCCATGTTCACTCTGTTCAGTCTACATTCTACCTCAGTGTGTGTATGTGTGTGTGTTGTGTGTGAGTGTGTGTGTGACAGACAAAAAAGAGAAAGAGGGGTGATCAGTAAAAGACTACCAAATCCAAAAATAAATGTGTTTACCAGTTTTATCATGTACTCAGTATATGTTCATAAACTAGAATTTTGCAGTGCTCAGTAGTTAGAATGTCTGCCTCACAATCAGATGGCTTCACTTCAATTCCCATGAGTTTTACTTTAAAGCAATGTCATGTATAATCATGCTGTCCCCTCTAGTGAGAGGCAATATCACTCTCCCTCGGATGGGACAGTGAATGGAGGTCTCATGTGGGAAGGAAATATCACACTTCATTCATTCATTCATCAAAAAGAGCAGGGTATTATCCTGGTGGTCCACCCACATACCCCCACTAGAAACGGGCGAATGATAATCCCTCATGGTTCAGTCTGGCTGACTGGCAATACTCAACAAATGGCAAAGCAGCCGTAGAGATGGTTACCACTTGTGTGATGTCACCAAGTCCAAACTCGATTGCTTTGATTTTCTGAACTTCATTTCAAATGTTGTTTGACAGGAGATGCTGTTATAACAGATGATTCTAATTATTGCTTTTCCTCTCTTTCTTTGTGTGTGTCAATTTGATAACTAACAGGACACAGAGCCAGGATAGTATCTGGTGAGGTCTCATTTGGTACTCTGGCCAGCACTGAGAGTGACTGCAGCTCAGCAAAGAAACAAGGAGATTTGGGATTCTTTGGACGAGGCCAGATGCAGAAACCTTTTGAAGATGCTGCATTCAAGCTTAAAGTCGATGAAATCAGCCAACCTGTGTTCTCAGATTCCGGCATCCATATAATCCTCAGGACAGCATAGGCATGAAGCAGTGAAATCATAATGACCATGATTGAAATTTCATGCTATGTTTGGGATGATTTACTACATCTTCTTTCTCTCTCTCTCTCTCTCTCTCTGTATATATGTGTCCCTGCAAAACCAACAAAAAGTTGCCAGACTTGGATTTTCAGTTAAAGGCAGATTCTAAAAGAGCAGACTCCACGCTTTTAAAAAATAATGTGTAACTCAATACAACTGGATTTTCCTAGCCTATCTAATGGAAAGAAAATACACACCCTAGAATAGTATACAAGTAATGAATGTTTTTGAGTGCAATGGACAGAATATTTCAAGAGGTGAAAGATGAAATGATCCATTCAATGTGGTGCAGCCAGGTTAAATGGATCAGTAATTTCAGCTTTCACCAAATGAAATATTCTGTCCATTGCATGAATAAAAACATTTATTATTTGTTTTATATAATGCCTAAATAGGTCCTTGTCATTTGATATTTTTTGAATTTAGAAACAAGAGAGTATGGACTTACATTTTGGTGTGTGTCACTGGTCCTTTGAAGTCAAAATGTTCAAAACAGTCAAAAACAAACTTCACATAGAAATCTAATCCAATAAGTTGACATTTGCAGAAACAGTCATTTCAAACAAAATACAATTCAAACTTGTTTATAACAGTTCTCTCCTTGGCATACATTCAAACTTCAAACACTGAATTTCAAGAACATACTGGTATTTTTACATGTTTCTGACCGGCGCAGTCTATTTGATGAAATTGTAGAAAGTTACAGGTCCATGAAAATGGAAGTGCTGGACTGAAGATGATGTTGCATTTTGAATGCAGAAATTGGATTCTTGGAGAATCAGCTGTTCTTAGGATAGTGTTTGCACATTTTCTTGCATCATTTTGCGAGCGATCTTGCTATTCGTTTCCTTCTTCCTGTCATTGTTTGTAGAAGCATAGTGTTTCAGTAAGGATTCCGACCTGTGACCAGTAACGGATAACATGATTTCACAGTTGGCAAAACCAGCACAATCTAGGACAGTAGTTGTCTCAGCCTGAAGACTGTGGTTTGTGTACATCATTGCGCAACCAGCTGCCGTGGCGATTGCTTTCATTTTCTTCCCAAGAGTGTTCACACCTAATGGACAATTGGAGTACCATGGGCCCTCTGCTGGAACAATGGATTTAGGATGCTGCCACAAACAGTCCAGTGCAGGATGTAATGCTGCTTTGTAAGCCAGAAATGTTGAGACTGGGCACAAGGAAAAACCTGGAATCTTGTACATGTAGCCACTACATTCTTCATCTTCTTCTCTAAGAAGACCTTTTTCTGCAAACCCTGTGGGGTTGTAATATTAAGCACATCAGATGCAAATATTTGGGCCATATCTTCCTTATTGCACTTTTGTGCTTGATATAGCCCTTTCCTGCCCTCAGTTTACACATCATTGCTTTGTCAGTTTCCTGACTACGATGAAACTTATCAGATTTGTGAATATCAACATCTCTTTATACGGTCTTAAAGTGACATGTAGACCATACTTGATGGCGAGCATTGACTTCTTTGTGTACAAACTGCCGTCTGCTTTCCTCTGTCCAGCGAAAAACTGCAACAGAAATTTTTAGAGCTCTTCATCTGATAGTGCTTCTACTTCAGGTAGAGACGTCCCAGCAAACAGACAGAATGCATCCAGATGGCTTACGGCATACTCGATTTGTTTTTTAGTGTCAGAGGAATCGGCATTGTCTATTAATTTACTCAAATCTTTGTCTGACATAAAAACAATTGTCGCCATGTTTTTTTTTTTGCCGGCTGTGTCGGAGCAAACAGAGGTTAACGTGCGAGATCTAAGATTGAGAGTACAGAGATTGCATGGTGATTCCGAGCGTTTTTGCTAATGCTAGCGGGCTGGAGGGGCCGGTATGATCCTTGATCACATGCACACTGCAAGCACAGCTCTCTGCTTGTGTGCAGTGGAGCAATTCGTATGGATCCAAGATTTCAGAGATGATGACGTCATGGTGAAATGGGACGAATGATCAATGTCAAACAACCAATCAAATGACAAGGTTTAGGTGTTATATAATGCTAACTGAGATAAGAGGCTTTGAAGTTTAAGGCAAGTGCTTTGATAATCTTACCAAGCTGTGGTCTGTGCCTGGGACAAAACAAAAACAGGATGTAAAACTCCAGGGCAACCACAATGAAGGGATTATCAGATTAAGCTGAAATTTTTGCACACTTAATCAACTCATTGTATTCATGACCACTAGTGACTTTCAAAGCAGTAGCTCTATCTCTTCAAAAGTTATTAAGAGTTGAAAGTGAAGAGGGTGTAAATGGTTTCTCAGAAATAACACAGAGTCTCTAAAACATACCTTATCACACTTCTACCAACAACAAAAAAAGAACAAGGTGTTCTAGATAAACTGCACAAAACACTTACTTCCCATCATCCAAGCTTACACATAATGTAGAAGGATTGCTCTTTCAAAAAATACGAAAGACTGACTAGGTTCACCCAATTTGAGTCCCCACGTAACATCTTGGCATGCGACTTTTTGTTATTTTATCATTTTGTTTCTGTACTTGATTCATGTTGACAGACAGTGCACAGTTATATCATGTTTTGTCTTTCAACCATTGACACATTCTTTTTCTTAAGCATAAACCCATTAAAAAAAGTAATAATAATGAAAGCCATGCCTATACAAATATATGCTACAATTTGTAATTCATTGTGCAATGTATGGGCCATGAAATCAAATGTCACAGATCAATGTATTAAATTTCATTGTGTGTATATTTCAACTGCATGATTCTTGGTTGGAATTCAAACTTGGTAAAGCATAGACGTGAAGAAAATGGAGTTACAGATTGAGCTTAATGAATCACAGGTCACTGGCTTAGTGGTCACAGTTGAATGAAAATTAGTTTAGTTTCAGTATCTATTTGTCTCTCCTGTAGTAGTACTAGGAGCTTGGATATTCTTATTGGAGTACTCCTGGGCTTATTTTTCATATCCATTATTCCTTGAATATTTCTTGCTGATATGATTCAAGGACCACCATGTGTTTCTTAAATTGTGTTCTGTATTTATATGCAAGCATGCACAGACAAGTATAGTAGATTTAGGGCTATGATTTTCATAATATCATCAAGCAATAATTTTGAAGCCTCTCATAGTCTTGTTAGATTCTATCAAGCCTCGTACCATTATCCAGGAAGATTTGATTTTATCCTGTCCCCAATTGGCAAGACGATTAGAAAAAGAAATCCAGTGGAAATCAAAAGTGACTTTCCAACGGACACATAAAACACGGCAGAGTTGTGATGCTCATCAGGTGCTTTGTCAGTAGCTCTTTGTCAGTGTACAGATGATGCTATTCATACATGAATTTGCTTTGTCTCAATGTCCAGATGACTACTACTGCTGGTGTTATGTATCTGCCAGGCAAGAGACATTGATATTTTCTTGACCCATCAATGACTTGTTGCCCTTGGCAAGTGGGCATTTGGGCATAAACATGACTGCAGTAGATAATACATGAAAATAATAGGTGATTGCTGTGAAATGATATTTGCCCTTACAAATGTAATTTACAGTTTCTTTCTATGACAGTTAATTCTCTCATTTTAGCTCTATTTCAGCTATTATTTCGCTCTGAAGTAATTATGCCTGTAAACCTATAAGGAGAATAATGCCATATTTCGAGGCATATTATTCGCCATATTGAAATTTTTGCCTTCGTTTTTTTTTTTTTTTTTCTAATTCAGTATTTATTGGTTTAAAAAAATGGCATTAACAGCAAAGAGAATTGTGTTTTTTTTTTTTGGTGTTTTGTTTTGCTTCTTTTTTTTGGGGGGGGGTTGTTACTGACTTCTGAATGTCAAGGACATTCAGAGGTCACACTGGAGCTTCGTTTTGGGGTCAATGAGAGACTTGTGAGACCTTGACGTCACCTCAATCATTTAATTTGACTACTAGTGTACTATCATCATTGTTTCATGACCCCCCCCCCCCAAAAAAAAAAAAATACAGATAAAATGAAATAAAATAAAATAATGAAATTAATGAAACCTCTACCATTCAGTTTGAAATTGCTTCACTAAGGCCAACTCCAATATGTGGTGTGGAATGATAGTTATTATTGTATTGTGCCCTGACATTTAAATTTGAGAGGAATGAGAGCATGTCCATAGTACCCTAGCAAAAGTTCTTGCTCATCACAAAAAGTGCCCATAACTGAGAAATATTACTTTTTAATATCCGCATGCTACCATGCATGCTGCATACATTTGCACATAAAGTTATCGAACTACACAATCAAATACAGTGGACTCCCGTTATAACGAAGTCCTCGGGACCGCCAGTTTTCTTTCGTTATAACGAAATTTCGTTATAACTGAATGAATAAACAATAAAAATACATAGAGTTGATAATGTTGCGGCCCTAAATTTTATTTCGTTGTAACCGGAATTTCGTTATAACCGTGTTCGTTATAACGGGAGTGCACTGTAAAAACGATAATGCCAGACAACTAGTTTGAGATCAAGGCGCCTGTATGTTTAGGAGTTTGGGGACTAATTTGTTTAATTTGTTTTCTCTGTATGAGAGCAACTTCACACTCTCAGATTTCTTGGGGATATTACCAATACTTGTACAATAGACTACAATGTCAGAAAATTAAATTTTTGTGTTCAGATACACTGTAAAGGCTTTGAGCATGCAGCAGTTTGAAATGGTCTCTTCCATGTGTATCATAGTGTTGAGTGTACATGAACAAAAACCATTATGAAATACATATACATGTACTAGTGGGGGGTGAGTACTTTTGATTGGTGATATGCATTATTATGAAACTTCCAGACATTAAGGTATGCCACATTACTTCGGTTCAGGGGGCTTTTCTTTAACCCATTGAGGACAGGCTGATTTTGCTACAACCCGCATTTCCCATAGCCACTTGCCCGAGTACACTCCAGACTCGTCCTCAACGGGTTAAAAGAAATTTAAGTATGAAGATTATGCCCTGTGAATGTACATGAAATCGGTTAAGAAAATCGCTCCGTAGCATAATTCTATTTCCAGTATAAAAGTACCGTGCTAATCAAGTTGCAGTATAGCAGAAGCATCAGTCAATGTCATTTGGTCGACCCATAGACTACTTCGCTCGTAGTAAATATGAATGATGAATGTGTCATTTTCTGTTTAAAGAAGTGAACTACATATTGCATTCTGTTCAGAAAGATAGGGACTAGTTAGTCCTGTGGGGAATAAAGTCCATTCTTGAAAGTAAAAATGTGTGTTTCTAATATCTTACAGTATGTACCGTGTATGTTTGTACACACCAAATATATTTTTGCACCCATTGATGCCAGTACGATATAGCTAAATCTCAAATGCATGAATAATGTTTGAACTCACAAGAAATCATACGGCCAGAAATTCACATAGATTCGCCAAGGTAAAAATGGAGTTGTAGTAGACCCATAACTGATGTATGTATTGCCGTGTGCTGCATTGTCCTTTCGTACCTGCAAAGATATCCTGAAGCCGATATCTTGTAGCTTTGTGTGTGTGTGTGTGTGTGTGTGTGTGTTTGTATGCTTGTTTGTTTGTTTGTTTGTTTTAGAGAGAGAGCATGCATGCATTCTCCTTCATTGTAGGTTTTTAATACAGTATATATCCTAAATTTTCAAGACTTGTCAACATGACATAATACAGTACATGCATCCAAAATATCATGCTTGAAGAAATCACAACTTTACCATATGCTCTGATGCTACGCAGGAAACAACTTTCGTTTAGTCAGGGGGCTTGGTAAAATTACCTTTGCACAGCTGATGAAAGCACTAAATTTTGAGAGATGATCCTCGGGACCTACTCATTGATATTAGAGTTGGAGCTCTGTGGAATCTTCTGAACCTTGTCCAACAAAACATTTAAAACATGGAGGTTGTTGAATTAATCACCAGTTTGTAAATGTAAAGTGCTGATGAAGTTTCACAGTGTGATGTAGGCTGCTATTCCCGGTTCAGAGTTACGTACATGTTATATACACGTATTAACGCTAACCAGGCCAGGCTTTTTTTGGCTGTTCTGTGGCCGGGGAGGGTTGAATCAACCTCCCTCCCCCCCCCCCCCCCCCACCCCCGAGATCTCGGCCGTCGATGCAATCGTCATGAAAATTGACACATACATTAACTGTGGCGTAATCTACCAAAATGTTAAAAAATAAATAAATAGATAAATACATTTCTTTTTAAAAAATCGAAATTTCATTATATTAATTAATTTTGCTAATATATGAATACATTCATACACTTTGCTGTAAATCAGAAAACAAAGCTCCTAGAATCCTAATTTTTGGTGATAACATTCTCTTGTAGCATTCCTAACAATGTGCTTGAAAAAAACAACACTGGAATCAAAATTACTTTCTTATACCACGTGTTGTTTATGAATTTCTTATGTATTTATTTGCTTTTCGACCTTTTTTTTATCATTTTTTGCAAAATTTATTACAGAACCTATTTCAAGCAGAATTATGCTAAAATTAATTGATTTCAGCCAATGAACTTGAAAATAATCAATATCTGTGAATAGGTGAGGAAACTCCTTTTGCATATATAGACTTTGAACACAAAATCACGTTTTTGAGCCATTTTCAGTCTGACGAAAGGTTGTGCCGCGTCGTAACGGTATGCCCGATTTTCGTGAAAATGGTGTCATAAGATGTGCGAGACTTGAAAGTCGGAAGTCGGCGAATGGCGCGGTCAAAAAAAAAAAAAAAAAATCGCGGGACGGAATTGTGGAAAATGTCGGGGGGGGGGGGTGATTCAACCCCCCGGCCATTTTAGGGTTAAAGGGGCTTGAGAACGTTTTCTAATGTGTACGTGTATGTGTGTGGGGGGGGGGGGGGGGATTCACTGGTCCTTGAACACCCCCATCCCTGTTATAGTATAATACGTAACTCTGAACTGGGAATACTGCATGTACATAGTATATCTCACCATGGCACCTCAACAACACTTTTTATTAATCAATAATCAATTCAACCACCTTCATGTTCGTTGATCGTGGAATTCAATACTGGGTTCATGTTTTCAGTTCCATGAAAGATGAAAAAATTTACAACAAATCTGAGCCTCTTTGTTACAATGCTCCCTCGGATGCAGTGCAGTACACTGTACAGTGTATTACTTTCGCGGCACAAAACTTTCCCGAATTGGAACCGACTACAGTATAGATTAACTTCCGTACCTTCAAGAGAACGTAAAACATCAGTTATGAAGGCAAGACAGGATATTATACAAAACACTACAAAACAAACTCCACAGAAATGAATGATGTAGCAGTACAATCATACGCCTTATCAGTGCTTATTATATACCTCATAAGTGAGATTCTTATCACTGATTGGTCAAAAGTATATCACGTGACAAGGTGTAGTCCCGTCTATCTTGCCTTGTAAGTGATAGAAAGGCAAAACCCTCGTGATAGAAAGGCAAAACCCTCGTGATAGTAAGTCAAAACCCTCGTGATAGAATTCGTAAACCCTCCGCGACTTTTGCACACATCAGTACACGTAGACTTCGCGCGCGGTGTCCGCAACCACTCCAAAGACGTTGCGTTTACTGTAATACGCGCATCGTAACACATGCACAATCAGCTAGTTTAGCGCACAGCGCAGCAGGCATGTTTCAACACGGCATATCGATCCGCCGGGTGCTCCTCCGTGATTTGAAGTGAGCTGAATCAAAAATCGTACACTTTATGTTTAGGATTTCTTAGGATCCCGAAGCAGAGACAAATTTCAACATGTTGGAAAACATGTTGTTAAAACACGAGCGACGGGAACGTGGATAATAACATACTGTAATCTTCTGCCAAGATTGTATGCAGGAGCTCGCAGAAGGCCGCGTGAGTATGGTAGGGGTCCAACCCACCGACCGGGTCCATAACGACCGGCCGCGCATTATAATGGCATTGCGCGTACAGAAAGAAAATGTAGGCATGGGATTAACGGTGTTCGATTCTTCACTGGGCTACGCTACCGAGTAAAATGTGGCGAAAACAACTAAGTATTCCCTCTAAATTACCGAAATTTAGCAAAATCGAATAAGGTTTATCGTGTAACTACATATAACTAGGCCTACCTTTGCTGACTCGTTGTTAGATGTAGAGGCGTATCGCCGTATCCTTCCGTAATAAATTTGACGAGTTTGACCGCAAAATTGTCACCGCCGCTTGTACGATCGTGCACAGTACGTTACACATACACATGACATAAACATTTTGTCGCCCGCTTGCGCTACGACCGTACGAGTTGATGCAGAAACGAGAAATGAATACCGTGAAAAAACAAACCGACTCATCTAATTTATTTCAATTACGATGAAAAGTTTCCTAATGAAAATCAAGTCAAATTCATCAAACAGTCCTTCAAAAGTAATATCGAAGGATTCAAAATATATTCAAATATTATTGGGGAAAAAATTACGACTAGAAAAAAACAGCAGCTTGTCGAAAAAACGCGTTTAAGTACGCTTTATACGTATTGTCAATAGAGGGCGGGGTGGTCGGTCGATATGAGCCGGGCAACTGAGTGCGGAAAAAATGACACCCCACGCGTTCGAAGCCGCCATCTAGAGCGCGTACCTCAGATCGCATTTTCAGTGCGCGCTTGTGAATCCGGAGTATTTTCTCCACACGTGAGTAAAATTTCAGGCAAATTGTGAGATTTTTCACGTTTCTATTGATAGAAAAACGTTAGGTGTCCGATATTATGGACACCCAACCATACTGGATAGCCTACAAAATGTACGAAAACCATGCAAGCGAGCGTTGTGCCTAACGTTAGAATCTACTTTTGACTAGCCCTAGATCTTGACATTGCTAGTTACTAGTTAGACCTAGTCTTAGACGATGAGGTATATAAAACAAATATTAACTGCTCTTTATTCGGATGGTGGTGGAAATTATCACTCCCTCGGTGCTTTTCATACCGACCCTTCTATCACCCCTCGGCTAACGCCTCGGGGTGATAGAAGGGTCGGTATGAAAAGCACCTTGGGAATGATAATTTCCACCATCATCCTCATGAGCAGTCAATATTTGTATACAGCGGTACTATTTGTTACTCAGAAGGTTAGTTATTCTGAAGGTTCGTAATTCCGAAAATGAAATAAGGTTAAACGTTATTCCGGAGGTACGCTATTCGGAAGATTTGTTAATCCGAACACGAAATAAGTTTCTTAATTCTGAAGGTTTGGTAGAACGCAGATTTCTTTCTGTTTATTTTGGTCTAAATTGTTCGTTGATAGTCACACTCGACAAAGTTTGATGCCAAGGTCACAACGGACCTGAGCACTGAGCGAGGGTATTTGGGCCGAGCGTAATTTGTTCTCTTCGTAACCCAATACGCCTGGCCTGCATTGCCATTGTAACATGGACTTCTAAGAATGGACTTTCAACGAATCCAACCAACAAAGTATGAGTTTGCTGCCACCCGACGTATGCGCATCTCCAAAATCTCGAAAATGACGATTGCATAATCATGGATCGTACACAAGAAACTGTTTCCCTTATAATTTCGGTTAAGCTGATGCGCCTTTTCAGGCTGAAACGTCTTTGAATGAGAAACAGTAAACGTCAGAACATGACTAATTTGTCATTTGCTTGGAAATTACAGACTCGCTACTATATCGCTCACACATATACAACCTTGCCAAATAGCAAAGCTTACATAATTCGCTTCCCATTTTGTCTCTTTTTACTCTGGAAAATGGGTGGAAAAGGCAGAAAATGTGTTTACAAATCATAATAAATCTATCTAATAGCTAAAAAATTAGCAGTTTCTCTTTAAATGTAGGGCCTAACTGCATTTGGCTGATGAATATATCTGAGCGGTGATATTCTGATACTAGGCGTTACAAACAACAACAAAAAACAAAACAAAACAAAACAAAAAAATTCCACTTTTAATCATTAATAGTTCAAAAACTATCTGCATCAAATAAAGATTCATTCATTCATTTCTTTATTTGTCCAAATTGTGTATCAAAACATGGCATGGGAAATTGGTTTTGTCACACACTCATAACCAAATGACAACAGATAAACACCAAATAACATTGACATTGATATTGATATGAGCAATAGCTGAATAGTGTACAATTTTGTTCGAGGTAATTTGAAAATAAAAGCATGAATTAGTTTCATGAAATCAATGATTAATTCTAAAGTTGGGTTTCAGATTTTGCTTTATTTTCAACCCTCTGTACCAAACTTTAATTTGCACAGGGGTCAATATTGGTGTATGGGAGTGTGTGGTTAAAGGAATAGTACAGTATTGGTGGAGAGATGAGGACTGGGCTTTTAACTTTTTGCAAAATACCAAGAAACCACCTATGAAATACATTGTAGTACAAAGGATACCATTCTAATAGGAATTCAAAGTTTATTTGATGAAAATTGGTTTTAGAATTGCTGAGACATCCAAAAACAATGTAAAACAAAGCGATCGTAATAAGCCACCTTTTATTAGGATCACTCTGTTTTGGATATCTCAGCCATTTCAAAACCAATTTTCATCAAATAAATGCTGAATTTCTCGTAAAATTACATGCTCCTTTATGTTTCATGAGAGGTTTTTCATTATCTGACCAAAAAAAAAAAAAAAAAATGCTAGAAACTTAGTTAAAAGTTAGGTCTCGACCAAAACTATACAATCCCTTTAACACCCAGACAATGGTCCTGAACAATGGCCAGGGTTTCACCGCTCTCACAGTATAGTCTTTATTCATCCTGAAATGTAGTGTAAACAAGCACAGTCATGAAAACATGTGCTTACTTCTTTCATGTGCACGCATTTTACCCTTCACCATGAATTCAGACTAGCAGTGCCAGGGCAATCAACCATGAATTATTTATAAAGCATTCATGTGCCTTGGAGCAAGCATGGACCTAATTTACATAGAATGTTCAAGGCAGTCTTTCTTTGATGTAATCATCGTCGCCGACACATGATTATGAGCATCTTAATGAGTACATTCAGGTGTCTGGACAATAACGATTGTGTGATCATGTATCGTCACTAACAAAAGAATTGTTTCCCTCATTTCAGTCTTGTTTCGCTGATGTGCCTTTTTCAGACAGAAATATCTTTGAATAAATACAGATGATGAGGAGCAGCAAACCTGAGATCATTTTCGCACAAGCATAAGACCTTGCCTATAATGGCAAGTAGTATACCTGTTCTCTACCATTACCATCCCTTTTTCGCTCTGGAATAAGCTGCGGAAAAGTGAAATATTGAGATCACAAATGACAATCATTCTGCCAAAATGTTAGCTCTCTTTAAAAAAAAAAAAAAAAAAAAAAAAACTCCCTGCTTCTCCCAAGCGAAATTGTTTCAGCCATGATTTCCTTACATACACCACAACTGCACATTCACTTTACTTGATTTTTGTGAGTTATTTTCTTCTGCGTGTGAAGTTTTAGATTTCTCGAATCTCCGTCTTGTTTTTCTCCCGGCTTGCTGGCGACGACGATCATGGGATCAAAGCAGTGAGGCATGTCAAAAATGTCTTTGTGGCGCTTTTGAGATGTACAGGTGCATGAATTCATTAACGATGAAATGAATGTCCTTGTACTATATTAAGTCCATGATCAGCAGAACTCTGAAAAAGTGGTTTTCGTGGTATTCATGTCTATTGCTCAGGGTCATTGTAAGCAAACCAGCACATACACATCATTGGTTCCTGTGTTTTAAGTTCAATTTTGTACAGAGGTTAATAAATTGCCCAAAATCTGGAACTTAACTTTACAAAGTCAGGACTATTGTATTTCTGCAATACTGGTGCGAAGAATGATTTCTTCGTTCATTAATCAATGAATGGAATTAAATGAAAATCTGCGAGCAATCAGCCAACTGATGGGAGACATGTGATGTCACAAGTCCTCACAACATTATGTTAGATTGCCTCACTCGTGTAATTTGCATACTGCAGTAGATTATGTGATTGTGACCTGTCATATACTGTATGTCACTATTCAGGGCTAACGCTTGAAACTTTTAAATCCACGTTTTGCTTTCGTTTTCTTAATTTCCTTGCGATTTTCACCGTTTCTGCTGATTAGATTCACACCATCTAATAAACTCAACCTGTAGGGCCTACATGGGGTGATTTTTACTTTTATGCAAATGTAACTGACGCGTTGAAAGCTGATGTGCTATCATGTACCGTATATTTACCCGTACAGCCTGTTTGAACGAAATCGATATAGTGGTTTTCGGAACATTTTTTTTTTACTTTCCATCTCCATGTGAAACACAACACACACTGACACACTCACACACATCATCATCATCATCATCGTCATCTCGACCCCCCCCCCCCAAAAAAAAAAAAAAAATCGATCTAGGTGGTAGAAGGGTAAATGTAGGCCTATGTGGCCCCGCGTGAAAAGGGCCTATACCCACTCCCGACGTTTCGACAAGCATGTTATTCTTGCCGTTTTTAAGAGAAAATCGATCAAGTCTTAAAAAATCCAGGATTTTTCGGAGGTTTGTTGGCCCCCATCCCACCATACTAAAGAACAAAATATTCCGCATCCCACTAGGACGATGATAAATGAAAAGAGCTATTAACCATTGCTTCAGTAGCTTCCGATCTGAAGGAAGTTCAGCCAGTCAAGCAACTGATATCACGGACAATCGACCCACAGACAAATGAGACAATACCCCGAATGTCTTCTACCTGATAAGATAAGACATGTATTCCTTTCTCAAACTGGCGACCCTTTTTTAAGCCTTTAAAGAATTAAATCATCTTGGAGGACTTACACGACATACACTGTCATTTAGTTTACGAGTGCCTCTGCTTGGACATACAGCAACACGAGAGAGAAATCCTAGCTGGCTCTCCCAAGCCAGCTCAAGCACCTCCATCGTATAGTCTCGATGAAGTCAACAAAGAAATCGACGACCAGGAGCAAAACAGCCGTCGAAACTGCTTGATCATTCACGGTCTCCCGAGAACGAAACCACCGACATCGTCATCTCATAGATCGCCAAAAAGGAACTCGGCATTGACCTCACACCAAGAACATCCACCGCAGCCACAGACTATAAGCACAACGACCTCAAACAAACGGCGACAACATTACACACGCAGTGTTAATGCACCACCAAAACAGAGAGCCGTCATCGTGCATGCCCTTCGCCGAGTACCCTTCGCCACGGTAAGAAAATTTAGCAACTGTAGTCACTCCAGTACATGATAATGTCAGAAGAATGTATAAAGAACGGGGACTCAAGATGGAAGTTCAATACAGTTATATTTTTTAACTAAACGCCAAGATGAGTGCTGGCGACACTGTTAAAGGGGCATTCCAGACGATTTTCATAATTTCACATCATGTAATACAAAAATCGACAGCCCCATGTAGGCCCTATAGATTTGTGGAATTTATTGTTGTCCTTGGGCAGAGCTCTGAAAAACCTATAACCAAGGAGGTTCGAGAGATGGAGTCACAACAGTCTTATTCGCTTTGATCCCATGCTCGAAGCCGCCACTCAAAAATATTAAAAGTATGTGTCAAACTGGATCTGTCGCTCAGATGCGAAGACAATTGACTCGTGTCTCCTTGCATATTTCATAACCAGCCACTTTCCAAGGAAGATATGTCTTTGTGATGGTAATTACTTTTCGCTATTCCTACTTACAAACGATGGGCGGTAGACAATGGTAAAGGCACGGGGGTGCGCGAATAGAAATTGCTCAAATATTGCTGAAATAGATATCAAAATTACTCGACTGTATACGTGTCTGTGCGCTAATCTGACATATTAATTTATAAAGAACTATACTTGAAGATGATGCCATATTTAGTTTCATTTTGCGGAAATAAGGAGAAAAGTGGTAAAACCGGCTTTCCATGAGGGTAAAATTTCAAACAGTTTCACAAAATACAGCTCAGATTTACACTTTTGCACATATTTTCGAACGGAATTGACTTTTGTTTTATCATTATGCTTTATCATTAGGTGAAATTTCATTGCATTTGATATATAAACGAGCAGCATACCCGATATTATGTTAGCAAATGAATCTTCAGATTGCTCAGAAAGATAGCATCGAACATCAAAGGCACAAATGCATACCTGTGGAATTCTTTTGTCCATCCATAGAAAACTGACAGCTGATTGAATAATAGTCAGATGTAACTCCATCTCTCGAACCTCCTTGCTATAACTAATTGCACTGAACAATGCTGATGACATAGAGGCTCAATTATTTTAGAAATGTAGCAGTGTAATTCATGACATTACCGCTTGCTTAACAAGTTCACCTGTGTAGAATCTATGCATGCCTTCTTCTTTTGTTCTGCTTCATTGAGCCCCAACTCATGCATTCTTGTGGTGAGGCTGCTATATGTCATCATCCTTGTTCATTGCAAGTTATCGTACATTCTGAAAACATTCTTATTTCTCATCCAAATAACTAATCTAAATTCCGAAACTCGGTACTCGGCTTGTATAACCAATTTGCAGTTGTTCAAATATAAAAGTCTTATCATCTAGAGGTCTCTTTTAATGACTATTTATAGTTCTTGCATATTATTTGTTCTGTGAAGATTTCCTTCATAAAGCTAAAGCTAAAGCAACTTCTGATGGTATGGCATTATTACACGTAAATGCAAGGAGTCTTGTCCCAAGTAATGAAGAACTGCAGCTACTCTTACTTGCTGTAGACTACTAATTTACTGTCATTGGTATTTCAGAAACCTGGTTTCGAACGATACATCAATAATCTTTCTCATCGAACAGGCATGGTAGTTCTGTAAGGATTGGTGTTGAATTCACTCCCTAAAATGCCGGTCAGCAGCAGTCTTTGTCATTCAGTGTTTACATTGGCGTATCTATAGAGAAAACGGCGCCCGGGGCAACCTCGAAAATTGCGCCCATGTCATTTCTGAAAAAGAGAGTGTTCAACCCCAACCCCATCCCGTATAGGGACTTTAAAAAAAAAAAGTCCATATGATGTGCTTTTTAAAGCACTTAAAAGGGGTCTTTTGAGAGTGATTTAAACTTGTGTATTTTAGCTTACAAAACATGGAATTCTTGTCATTTTTTGCTTTTTAAATTTTACAATTCTAATCAAGATATAGTAACGGCCTTATAGAATACGATTTATACCAACAAACTGAGGACTTGAAAAAATACTCTAAATTAGTACTAGCGAGTGAGCCGAAATTCGTGTATTTCAGCGTTATCATTACGCTTTGTTCTTTATCTTGTTTGATTTTGTTTTTTGCGCATAGGCGATCGCTTCAGAACGAAAGAAATTGCAGCCGCTGCTCCGTGTAACATTTTGCCTGCTAAATATGAAATGACATGTGTGAACACAATAGATATTGTCATTTTGTCCGCGTCATCATCACGTTTTGTTCTTATCTTCTTTTTATATAAAATTTGGCGAGCGAACGCAGCGAGCCAGCAGAAAATTTTTGTATTTCAGCTTACAAAACATAGAATTCCAGTGTGAAGACAATAAAAATTTTCTTTTTGTCCGCGTCATCGTCATGTTATGTTTTTATCTTGTTTGGTTTGGTTTTCTGCCCCCCCCCCCCCCCCATCCCCCATTGTCCCTCCCCCCGTCCGGGCGAGTTTTTTTTTTTTTTGTTTTTTTTTTTTTGTTTTTTTTTTCGCTTTTTTCTTTCTTCTTCGTTTTTTTTTTCTTTCTTCTTCGTTTTTTTTTTCTTTTTCGTTTCTTCTTTTTTTTTCCGTTTTTTTTTTGGCGCCCCAAGGAGTGGCGCCCGGGGCACGTGCCCCCCTTGCCCCCCCCCCCCCAGATACGCCACTGAGTGTTTATTGAAATACCTCAAGCAAATAAATCCATTATACAATAGTATATAGGTTGTTGCTACAGAACACCAATACGATGACGTCTCTATTTTCACACAGATTCTTTTCGACTACCTATAAGAGATATCAACATTGACAATAAAGATGTTTATTTGATGGACGACTTCAACTTAACTTGCCCATTTGCAAAAGAGATGATAATACTAATAGTTTTCTCAAATCACTCTTTCTATTTGGTTTGTTTCCATCTATTACACAACTTACAAACGCTACGCCCCCATACAACTACCCTGATTGATAACTTTGTCATTGTATTGATGTGAATTACAAGAGTGGCCTTATCTATTCTGATATCATTTCCCCGTATTTCATGTTGGTATCCGAAACAAATCCATTTGTCTAGCAAGATTTTTAAAAATGGGCAAAGATAAGACTAACCCCTGCATGAATAAGATAGACCACTTTATTCAGCAGCTCCAATCTGTTGATTGGTCTGACATCTGTGATGCTGACAATGTTAACAAATCCTATTTTGTATTTATTCGAAAATTCTGCTACTTATATTATGGAATAATATGTTTTCTGTTCGCTTGAGTCGCCGTAAAGAATATGTCAAGTCATGGATAACTCAGGGGATTTTGAAATCGATAAAACGAAAGCAGAGATTGTATAGAATCTATATCAGAAACCTAATTGATAAAACACTCAAGGCTAATGACACTTATAGTTTGATTAGATTATCAAGGAAATATTTTTCCCAATAAGTTTATTGGGAAAAACTAAAAGTAACATAAACAAGGCTTGGAGACATAATATACTATCTGCTTGGTAACAAGAGGAATAATCTTCCTTTAAATGATGTGCATCATCAATACTCGTATCCGGGCAGTTAAACATCATGTAGAACACCAAAAATAAATACTTCTTGGATACTGGAAAACGTATCCGTCAGCATGTCCCAATGACAAACAAGAGTCTTGAATGATTTCTTCAAAAACGATCTTGCTCTTTTCTCTTTCTGAAACATCAATTTCCGACATAATAGATGTTGTTTGCTCTACGAAACCCTCATCATCTGTACCTGACGACATCAGCAGTCATGTTATCAAAAAGTGCATTCATTATATTGTTTGTCACCTTTCTGTCATTTTCAACCAGTCCATGATTCAAGGTGTTATTTCTGATAGTCCAAAATAGCAAAAGTAGCTCGCTTTTTCAAGAAAAACAAAAGAGAAAAACAGTATAGAAAACTACAAGCATATTGCCATTTTCCAATTTTTACAAGATCTTCGAAAAAGTACTCCACATCAGACTGAATAGTCTCCCTGCTCGTAATGATGTATTGACCACGACAGCTACTCAACCCAAGGAGGTTCAAGAGAATGGAGTCACAACTGTCGTATTTCCTTTGAAGTCACGTTTGATGCCGCCACTCGAAAGTATTTGAAGCATGTGGCAAACTGGATCTGCCGCGCAGATAGGAAGACAATTGACTCATGTCTCATTGCATAATCATCAGCCACTTTCTAACGAAAATATGTCTTTGTGATGGTAATTACTTTTCGTCATCCCTACTTATAAAAGATAGGTGGTATATAATGGTAAAGACACAAGGATGCGCGAATAGAAATTGCGCAAAAAATGATGAAATGAAAATGAAAATTACTCGACTGGCCGTGCCCGACCACTAATCTGATATATCTATTAATATAGAATTATACTCGAAGATTATTCCATATCAGTTTTATTTGGAGGAATTAAGTGGAAAAGTGATAAAACCGGCTTTCCGGGAGGGTACAGTTTTAAACACTTTCACATGATACAGCTCTGATTTACACTTTTGCACATATTTCTTGAAGGGATTGACCTTTGTTTAATGAGCTTTATCATCAAGTGAGATTTCGTTTCATTTAATAGACAAACAAGCAAAATATAGCCAACATTAAGTTCACGTTCAAAATGAATCTTCAGATTGCTCAGCAAGACGGCGGCATCAAACCCCGCCACCAAAGGCACAGATGCACCTGTGGAATTCTTTTGTACATCAATAGAAAAGTGACAACTGTTTGAATTATTACAGCCAGTTGGAACTCCATCTCTTAAACCTCCTTGCTCAACCGAACTCGATGTATGATACTGAATTCGGTGAACGCCATAACCTCACGAGATAGATGCTGGTGACTATAAAGTTTTGGTGTCTTTATGGTATCTCTTTAAAGCCTTCGACACCCTTGACTATTTATACCACATACTGTTATACTATATACACTGTATGTTGTACGTGGTATATAGTGCTCTTGACTGGTTCACCAACTATCATCGTGCGTGACGAACAGAAAACAGTACGTTGATGGTATACGTATAATATAGACGATGTTACATCCTGGGCCCCGTTTGATCCAAAGATATAATCGATTTTAAATTTCCTTGACACACAGGCTGCCATAGACTTATGATTGAAATCAACTTTAAATCAATTATAACTCTTCATAAAACAGGGCCCATAGTTTTGGTAACCTTAGCTATGGCTCAGTGCTTGGGCCCCTTCTGTTTCTTGTTTTGTACATAAATGACATCGTTTTCTTTTTCTAATGTTGTCAAGTTTTCACTATTTGCCAACGACACAACAATCCTCGTATCCCACAAAAAAGCAATGATCTTAAAACAATAGTTAACACGGAATGGATTACTCTACATTGAGTGGTTCAGTTACAACAAGCTATTCCTAAATCTCGATAAACCTAATAAATGCATTGCGTTTAAAAGAATTAAAAAAAAAAAAAAATACCGGCGGTAACCATCCAAATATTTGTATCGGAGGCCACACTATGCTGATTCATAATGGATAGTAGTTTCTTGGTGTCAGAGTAAATGAATATCTCTCCTGGAGGCCTCACATTAATGCCGTATGAAACCAGTCAGAGAAACTTAGTACAACAACCAAAGGTGCACATAACTTGAACTCATTTCAAGTAAAATTCCCCAAATTATGGAATGCTCCTCCAGAGAACACTAAATAAGTTCCACTTTATTGTCCTTATAAAGCTGCTCCCCCGAGATGAAGGTGACAAAATTCATTATCATTGTTACTTACTTATGAACATGCGAATTGCTTATCATTATTCTTTACACTATGGGCTGTCTCAAGTCCAACTCTTCGGACTCTTGACTAAGACACTAATTTTGAGACTCATGCTTTTTTTTTTTTTTTTACTCAACCTGTTTCCTACACTCTCCTATATTCTCTCTCAGATTCTCCAATTGTATGTTAATGTATTTATGTGTATAAATTATATATCGTATCAGGGGAATTACCCCCGAGGTACCCCAAATACTGGTTAGTGATAATATATAGAGTAAAGATTAGGGCTGGGGTTAGGTTTAGTGTCAGAGTTTGGGTTAGGGTTAGGATGATAGGGTCAGGATGAGGATTAGGGTTATAGTCAGGCAAGGGTCTGGGGTAACTATTTATTATTTATTTATTTATTTATTCATTCATTTATTTATTTATTTACTTTCTTACTCATTTTTCATTCATCTTTATTCATCTATCTATAATCTATTCATTTTATGCTGCAGGGTTGACCTGTTCAGTTTTGTTTGTAAAACTGCTTTCCAAAGGCACCCTCCAGTAATAACAGACATCATTCTGTATGTAGGCCTACATGAAAATACAAAATACATTGTAGTCTATTGTACCGTATGTCCAAAAAGAAGATACAACGGTACCCTCCGCAACGATAACTTTAAAAGTAGAGAATCAATTCAAATACAATTTCAGGGTATGAAACTATAACTCATTGTCCATATCTTACAGAAAACCTCATTCAGTTTGCTTCAGAGGTCAAAGAGAAATAAGGAATTTTGTAGAGCATGTCAGAAATCTCTTCCCTCCAAGTTCTGTCTATAGTGTTCCAGGAGCATCCAAGTGCTAAACTTGGAAGAATCAGACTCATGACATGCTTTATACATTTCTCTGTGACTGCTTAACCAAATTGAATAGGGTTTTCTGCAAAATAGAGCTAAGATGTTATATTTTAAGACACTGGAATAGCATTTAGACGGTTTAATCATTATTGGGTGTTATCAATGCAAAAATCCAATTGCATTTTTTTTTGATATATTGTAAACTATAATAAACATTGAGGGTGGAATAACGATGTGTATAAGTATGCGTATTATGGATATCAGCTCTGTTATAAATCAGCGGAATCAATGTATCAGCCTTTCATTTTTTTTTTTTTTTTTTTGATTTATAAAGGGATGTACATAATTATTTGAACATTTTACAGGGAGTGCATTAAACAAACTGGCTCCGACGTAATATTCAAAAGAATTTCTTTTATATTCTGTCCTTCGGCGGGGATGTTAGGGGAGCATTTTAAAGGGGATGGCTAGTAACTGATCAGTGGGAACCAGTGGGAATGCTGGGGGATGATTGTTCCAATTCTTGTGGGATTCATTTAAGAGTACATTACATATCTATTGTTGTGTGAAAATTATTTGCTTCAGAATGGTATCATATTCAAGTAATGTGCAGTTTAAAGGCTAGCATGCCTGTACAGTGACGGGGCATTAAACTACTTGAATATGAGACTCTTCTGAAGCAAATAATTTTCACACAACAATAAGTACTCGTAAATGAATCCCACAAGGATTAGGAACAATCATCCCCTAGCATTCCCACTGATTCCCACTGATCAGTTAGTAGCCATCCCCTTTAAAGAGTAGCATGTCCTAAATTTACAATTCGTTTATATATCAATGATTCTAAATAGTCGGTAATAGATTATTTTGTACTTTAAAAACAAGAACATTGATACTTCGTATACGTTGCTCAACTGACTGCCATTACAGGGTGAGTAACAAAAAAAAAAATTAGATGTATATGATAATGCAATCAAAATCGTTCTGGGACATTTATTTTTTAGTTTTTGTATCGTATGGATTCTTGCACAACTTCCCCAAGATGTATACTCCAATAATCAATATTAGGCAAAATCACAGCAAAATACAGATTCTTCATTATTTTGAATGAGAGCATTATTAATGTTTAATCCGCCATACACAACCTATTATTGCCTGAGAGATTTTACAAACAATGTATGGTAGAAACAGCCATGTTCATAATTAATTATATCGCGTCAAATCGGATTCGAGCATATTATTATATAACACTCAACATATTTGATCTTCTTTACATTTCCTAAAGGTACGTTTCTGAACCTTAACAAACGCCATTCCATATGTATATGATTATATATTTTTGTGTCTTTTATTACTCTTAAAATGGTGGTAACAAAATATTTGAATTCAGAAATAGAGTATTTTGGGAAAATGAAATATTAAGCTCTACGCACCATGCAATTTTGTGCGGAGTTTCTTACACTACCTTATATCATTTCTTCTGAACTGTTTCTGTTTGGGGTTAGTTTCGGGGATTTACACTCACTGCGCTAAATATCAAAAGAAGAATAATGTGTTCGATCTGATATAAAAAAAAAAAAAGTTAAGTAGAAGAATGATGTCAGGATCATAGGACTTCCATCAAAATCGGAGTATGAAGATCTCGAAACTTATAAAATTTTGTGTTTCCCATGAAAAGATGATAAATCAAACTTGCAAAATAGCAAGATAAGGATGATGATACATTGCCTCACAATATCATATTGATTTTTTTTTTTTTTATAAAACATATCCATCACTATTAATTCAATGACAGTATTGACTTTCGCTTACGAAGTATTCCATCTCGGGTTCCATAAACGAAGTGGTACCTCAAACCTATCTAAGAAGCACGACTGTCTTCAGTTCATTAATGCTATAAAACCTGTGTCGTTTGTCAGCACACAGATGAAAGTGGCCCTATTCATTCCTCATTTTGCAATTCCCTGCTTTGGCTCCCATAAGAGTGTGACAGAATTATCAGATAGCTCAGGATGTCGAACACAGTGTCCCGCTAATCCCATCCTCCTTAACACGAGCAAAACGAGCTAACTCCATTCTTGTTAAGTTGAGATATTTGTGATCAAAGCTGCTAAAAAAAAACAAAGAAAATGATTTTTAAAAATATGGGATATTTTCAATCATAACTTCTAGAATATTCCTATCACAAGTGAGGTAGGCCTATATATCACCGGAAATGGTTTATTTTGCTCTAGGCCTATATCTGACACAGTAAGAGTTATCCTGAGCATGCATGGGCACACTCCGTCCAATGCTTTCTCTGCTCCATACAGAAGTACAAATTCAACTGTTGCGATAAAAAGTCGCCGTTTACACTTTCTTCATATTACTATGCAAGGCATTCCATGCGTGCTAAGGCCACGTCTGATCCTGATGTCATTTTCTCTCGAGGCAATCAAGGAGCCCAGATACTTGAAGTCCTTTTTCTTCTTGGCATTGAGTCGTAGACCAATCTTCAATATCAGCCCGGTGTGATTAACATTAATTTCAAAGTCATCGCCAAAATTATTCCATGAGAGGCCGGTAATCTAATTTCCAAGAAGGAATCTTAAGGCTTGACAAAAACGTGAATACATGCTAGGTAGACTCGGGAGGCTATGAGGTGATGACATCACTATCAGTTATCAAACTATTATAATGACCAATGGCAGCATTTTGTGGGCATGTGAAGTCATGATTGGATCATTTTATTGTATGTATCAAAGTGGGCTTTCCTACTAGACAAAGGCACTTCATAATGAAAATATTATGTTTCAAGCTAGATGTAGGCCCTATACTTCAGAATATAGAAATAGGAGCATGTCAAGCTTTTGATTTCAATTTGTCATGTACTAGTTTTGTGCGTGATGGATCGTGCTCGTCTGCCAATAAGACCTAAATTGGACACAACATAATGTTGTACATGTATAATAAACTATCACGATCAAGTTACCAAATTCAACTTTGTCATGATGTATAGGCCTATGAAATGTGAAACTTATCACAACAAAATTATAAAGCTTGAAATAATTATCTGACTGGCTTGTAGTGGACGAAAGCTAGCCAGTAGAATGTGAAGGTTGGTTGAAACTTAAATTTTTGCACATTGTAACAAAAAACAAGTGTATTTGTTTATAGATGTTGCTGATCCCGCGGGATGACCACAAATCAATTTCGGTTCTTTGGGTAGGCATAGGCCTACCAATGAAAAGGTGGAATATTCCAAACCAGTGTTTAAAAAAACAAACAAACAAGAAAATCGATATATTGTCGATAACGTCAGACCAAGGAGCTTCAAGAGAATGGGATCACAAGTGTAATATTAATATTCCTTTGAACCATATTCGATACCGCCTCTCAAAAATATTTGACGCATGTGCCAAACTGGACTCTGCTGCCTCGCAGATAGGGAGACATTTGACTCGTGTCTCATTGCATAATCACCAACCACTTTTAAAGGAAGATATGTCTTTGTAGATGGTACGATGTAATTATTCCATCCCTAAATTGCTCAGCTGGGCATGCCCGTGCACCAATCTGATATACAATAAAGAATTAGGCCTAGACGTTCTATACTTGAAGATTTATACTCCGTAAAAAAAAATAAATAAATAAATAAATAACAAATATATATATATATTCGTCGGAATTATAATAAGTGGAAAAGTAATAAAACAGGCTTTCCAGCTGGAGGGTACAGTTTTAAACGCTTTCACATGATCCAGCTCTGATTTATACTTTTGCACAAAATTAATCTCTGGACCAGATTAACTTTTTTTTTGTAAGCTCTATCATTAAGTGAGATTTAATTAATAAACAAGCAAAATATAGCCAATATTTTATATGATAACGTTCAAAATAAAAAATTTAACCGATTGCTCAGCAAGACGGCGACATCGAACATCATGATCTCCAAAGACACAAAAATGCACAGCTGTCGAATTCCTTCGTCAATAGAAAACTGACAACTGTTTGAATGTTTACAGCCAGTAATTGGAGCTCAATATCCTTTGAATGAGCAACATTCTGACAACACCATGGATCGAGGACGACGTACTGTGCTTGCTGCCCTCATTGTTGAAACATGTGCGAGACCGTCATGCTCAGCTAGCTTACAGAAAGGACGTCAAGAATGCAGAGTTGCTTGCATGCACAGTCGAGTGCGGTCGGTGCGTATCTATACTCGTACTCCTTGCATGCTTGGTGCGTGAAGTGATCACGTATTATTAACTAGCGGAGTTCAATTCCCGATCCGAGAGAGAGAAACCTAACCACGAACGACGCTAAAATATTATTAACCGTCCGTGCTAGAGAAGATCTAATCTGCTGACCTCCTCGCTCTGTATATCGTGGAATACTTTGTAAGTATGGTTTGATAAAAAGATGTGTTGCTCATTTACATTAAAGTGAAAACAAAGTTCTGGTAAGGGCCTGAGAACCCGTCTGGCACCATTTCATATTTGCTTGCAATATATCGAAAGAGTCTACAAAGAAACTTACCTGGCTGACGCGGTTTGCCGGAATGATGAGTCGTTTTGGAGTATTTGGAGAAAAATAATAAAAGTCGGTAAACCGACTTTTATTCCAGAAGGCTCCAGACTAACTCGGTCTCAGGGAAAACTCGACCCTATTTCAGACAATTTACACAGTTCGTGATCGCCATGTTCATCAGTACTTACGGGTACCAAACGAGGCCTTACTGAGCAGACAGGAAAGTGCGTGCTAATCCTGTACAAAACAAATGGACAGCGCAATGTCCTCAAGCCTACTAGTATACGCGCATCACCTCAGTTGCTGAGACGCGCGGTCTTTGAAGTTTTTGTTGTTGTTTATCAAGCGTCTTTGATTGTTTTTAGAGGTGCTTGAGAGGCGCACACTAATTTTGCATGCGCGCCAAAGGGGTTTTTGATGCGCGCGTTGTAACAACTCGGACCATTACTGCGAGTAGCCAGAACGCTATGTACAATGTAGTTTATACAGGCCGCTCCCATATGCATGGTACAACGCTGTACAATCCAGAGGGACAACCAATACAATTCATCCCGCCGTCAAGCAAAGCGAGGCCGAGTTATCCCCGAGTCCGAGTCTAGCCTGACCCCGTTCGGGTAAGTTCTGAGACTGAACGTTTTTGGTTAATATTTCCCATTTTCGTCGTTACCCATCGAATATCTTGTTATTACAGCGTTATTCCGCACATTTCCTAGGCATACGTGCACATTTTGGAGCAAAATTTGACAACTTTTGCAGGCGTACCAGAACTTTCTTTGGGCTTTAACCTCTCTTTCTAACATTAGACGTAGGTAGGGCCTACATGTACTAACGTTAGCCTAGGGACTTTAAAATAGGGTCGTACTCGCACGAGTCGTAGATAGACCGAAAGATAGTCAATACTAGACCTAGTCTGAATATCCATGTCATCCTGTGTTACTAGTATTCTGCGGAGACCAGGCCATTTAGACTATGCCTAGTCCGTCAAACTGTTACCACGTTACTAGTACTTAGTTACTTAGTGTTAACTGTTAGTAGGCCTACGTGTTGGCTATCTTCAAGGAATCGCTCTCTCCTGTTCCTGTCACGTCAGTTCAGTGAAGTGTCACTGCCGGAGCTGCCTGTCTCGTGGGAGGTGACTCAAAGTCAATACCGGTAAATGTTCTTAATGATAAACTCCGAACAGACAGATTTTTCGGCAATCTTGGGTATCTAAATAGGAATCTTTACTAGGATGCTAAATTATTTAAGGCCTAACGCTTGGGCTTCTATTTAACTTCAGCACAGCCATATCCGTGTAATCCGAATCCAGTAACATTAAAGTAGGCCTAATCGTTGGTTAGATTGTTCTAACATATACCTTGGATAACATACCTTGGATGTGGGCGTAAAGTTAGACTTAACTTATTTGCCCCTCGGTGTCGTCATTACATGACATTAATAACTTTTTGTTAGGCGCTGTGCAGTATAACATGGACAAAAAAATATCCCTTCGGGGTTGTATTTGTTCTTGTCTTGACTCCAGAACCTCTCTAAGTTAGACTTGAAACTATTCACGGATGGGCTGTCAACTACAAATGATGGTAACTTATTCCACTCACTAATAACTCTTTGAGAGAAAGAGCACTGTCTCACTTTGGACTTTACATGTTTCTTCAGTATCATAAATTTATGACCACGCGTCCTTCCTCCAACTGAGAACTCAAAAAAATCTGAGGACTTCATATCATCAATCTCCTTCACAATCTTAAAAATCTGTATCATATCGGCTCTATGTCGTCTATATGCCAATGAAGGCAATTTCAAGTGTTTAAGTCTTGCTTCATAACTCAAAGGTCTGAGTGGACGTATCATTCTAGTAGCTCGACGCTGTACATTCTCTACTTTTACAATATTCTTCTTCCAATGAGGATGCCACACTGATGAACAATATTCTAATGTCGGTCTAACAATAGACTTGTACAGTTGAATAAATCCTTTCTCATTAAAAGTAGAAAATGTGCGATTGATAATTCCAATCCTACGATTCGCTGCAGTACAAATTGTATCCACATGATGAGTAAAATCTAACTTCTTGTCATAATTTACTCCAAGATCTTTTACATACGTAGCTACTGGAATGGGTGGGTTTGTTTCATCCATCTTATAATTGACACATGGGTTATTCCTTCCGTAATGGATAACTTTACACTTTTCCTGGTTAAAAGGAAGCTGCCACTTTTTTGACCAATCCATCACTCTAGTTAGTTCGGCTTGCA
Source organism: Diadema setosum (assembly GCF_964275005.1). Taxonomy (NCBI): domain Eukaryota; kingdom Metazoa; phylum Echinodermata; class Echinoidea; order Diadematoida; family Diadematidae; genus Diadema; species Diadema setosum. The sequence goes on along the minus strand of NC_092701.1, from coordinate 15,453,590 downwards.
GATTGAGTACATCATCATTATCATATATCTGTGAATACAACTTGGTATCATCAGCAAAGAGCTTAACTTCACATCTGCCACTTAACAACACATCAGGAAGGTCGTTCACATACAACAGAAACAAAATCGGCCCCAAAACACTACCTTGTGGGACTCCACTAGATACTGCAGTTTGTGAAGATGAAACACCATTGACCACCACTCGTTGTGATCTTTCACTTAAAAAAGACTTAATCCACTTCAAAAGATTTCCAGTGATCCCGTACGTTTCTACTTTCCTAATCAGTCGTTCGTGAGGTACACTGTCGAATGCCTTACTATAATCTAAGTATATACAATCGACGTTTCCACCATTGTCTAATACTTTTGTCCATATTTCTGACACAGATAATAACTGTGCTCCACAGCTTCTTCCTTTCCTAAAACCATATTGCTCCTCTGTAAATAACAGATTTGAGTCCATGTGTTGTACAATCTTGTCTCTGACAATGGTTTCCATTAACTTGCAAATATTACTAGTCAAACTCACCGGCCGATAATTATTTGGTTTCTTCTTATCTCCTTGCTTGTAAATTGGAGAAACATTAGCATTCTTCCATGCCATTGGAAGTTCACCTTTTGACATTGACATGGTAAATAAGTCTGCAAGTGGTTTCGAAACACTATCTACAATTTCTTTCAGAATACGATTCTGCACGTTGTCTGGACCGGGGGATTTTGTTTGATCCAGTTTCAATATAACATCTTTCACAACTTGTTCTGTAAAAATGACTTTATCTAATTGTACATCATAAATTCTGGGAACCAGAACTGGAACATTCGATAAGTCTTCATGTGTAAAAACAGAGGCAAAAAAGTTGTTCAGTGTTTCTGCCTTTTCTGCATCACTTACTGCTATACCTCCATCTGGTTTCTCCAAAGTACTTAAACAGGGCTTGAATTTGCTTTTGCTTTGCACATACCTCCAAAAACTGTTGGGGTTACAACTCAATTCAGATATCAGTTTGCATTCAAAATCCCTTTTTGCTCCAGATACCACTCTAGTTACTTCATTTCTAGCTTTTCTGTAGCAATCTCTGTCTTTCTGACTTCTTGTCTTTTGATAACGATTCCAAGCTTTATGTTTTTTGACAATTGCTTGCTTAACAGAACTATTTAACCATAGAGGTTTCTCCTTCACTCTTGGTTTGACTTTAGGTACAAACTTATCAGTAAGCATTCCAAGTACATTCACAAGAACATCATTTGCAGAGTTGATATCTCCTTCTGTATCCAACACATCAAAAAGATCATTGACACACACATATTTCCTCATATCATCGTAATTTCCTCTAAAAAATGCATAACGTTCAGGTTTCTCAGTAGATAAGTAGCAACCTGGCAAAGAGAGTTCAAATTCAAGAACTAAATGATCACTCTTGCCTACTGGGGAAGATGTGTGTAAAAATTCCACCATATCTTCTTGGTTAGTAAAAACAAGATCCAAGATGTTTGACCTCTGCCCATCTCTTAGTCGAGTAGGCTGGCTCATTTACTAACTGCATCAAAAATAAATCCTGAATAACTTGAACAAATGCATTTGCAAATTCATTTGTACCTGTTCCCTGTACAGCAGGGATCTCCCAATCAATATTTGGCAGGTTAAAATCACCCACGATAAGCAAATACTTGTACTGAGAATTCTCAACTTCTTGAAGGAGTTGTAACAACGCTGTATTATTAGCTTCGAGGCTATTTGGACTTCTATAAATGCAGCCAAACAGTAACTCTTCATTATTGTCCTTAACGGAACACCAGACACTTTCTTCAAAATCAGATTTATCAAAGAAAACTTGTTTACAGTGAAGACTCTTTCTGTAATAAATGGCAACTCCTCTTCGGCACTTAACAGGTAATAACAGACTGTATCCCGGCAACTGAAGTTCACTCTCTTCTATTGAATACAAACTGTTCTTCGGGTATATTTCCGCCAGTGCTATGATATCTGGATTGGTAATGGAAATCCTAGCTTCCAATATAGATTTCTTATTACTAAGAGAATCAACATTACTAAATACAATGATAAACGATTAACACAGTTTCTTCCTGAAGCATGTGTATTATCACTAATAACATGACTATAAACCTTACTGTAAACCCTACCTTTAACATCTGCAGTATTACTGCCTGTACTCTTCTCGAAAGGGCTGGCCTCCCTTGCGGGGGGCTGAATCCTTTCTATACTGGGACCTATATTCCCCTTTCTTGACTAACTTGTTTCCGCGTATAATCCACTCTCCTTCACCTTCACCCTGTCTTCTCTTCAGTTCCCTAACCAGTTCTCTCCTTTCAGCTCTTTCCTTCTTCGTTCTGTCAGGCTGTATATACAGTTTCTTGAAATCATTTGTAGCGAAGTGTAGTTTGCTTGCCCTTGCCTTAGTAGCTGTACAAGATTCAACAGTTGAGAACTCTACCAGTAGAGGGCGAGGACGGGATCTCTTCAATTCAGACTCCTGTTCAGGGTTTCTCTTGCCTAGCCGCTGCACTCGCTTAACTTGGTAGTCCACCTCGAGATACTCTAAGACTTGGCAGACTTCGGCTGTATCGTGGTATGTACGCTCCTTTGGATCCTCGGAACTGAACTCTGACAAACCTTGTATAATGATGTTATGTTTTCTCTTTTCCCTTTCCCTGTCCTCGGCCATCTTTTCTTGGACGATAGACTCAACGGTAGATTCAAGCACATCGCTATGAGATTCAAAGACATCACTATGAGTTTTTACGTCCTTAGACTTTATGGTGTCTTTCAAATCTTTCATGTCAGATTCAAGTTTTTTGCACAAATCTTCCACCTTACACCATTTATCACTTATAGCCTCTAATTTGTCTAACCTCTCTAATGTCCCTCCTAGAAATTTCCTGCAGCGTTCCTCCACGATTTGGTCAGTTCTTACGGCATCCAATGCCTTGGCCTCACAAGATGTACAATACCAGTGCGCAGAGGATACACTGTTAAACAGACTGAATTCATCTGATGACAGAGAGCAACAGCTCATGCAAAACCAGTTCTGGCATCTCTCGCACTCAATACTGTCATCTGTGCCAGAGAGTATTTTGCCGCATACACCACCACAAGTTGTATCCGTGGTTTGCTCATTCACAGAGCTCTCAGTAGTGGTTTTAACTACTGGAGTGGACTTCTCCTTACCTACGATATTTGTGCTACCCTTTCTACCCTTGCTTCTTGTCTGGGTAGTAATTCCCACATCAAACTCATTGGCAGATTTACTAGTACTGGGTGCACTCTGAGATCTATGAACCTTATTTTCTGGGCTCGCCACCATTTTCGTACGACTTCTTTGTCTACCCGTGCTTCTCTGGTCTTCCATGTTCCAAAGATCTACCGAATACACAACCGTATACAAATTTTATGTCTGGGCATCAATATCAACTAGCACAAAAATGTTATAACGCTGACTCAAAACCGAATAATCATTTAATACACATGCCAGCACTAGGCTACCTTACACAGAATACAAATAAAAATCTACCCAAGCATCACACTACACCATAAATTGTGTATGCAACACATGAAGTTATTCACATGTGGGTGTTGTAGCATACACTTGTATAATAACCGTAATAACCTAGCCTAAAGTCCTGAATATATTAAACCTCCAGAACTCAATAAAAACTAAATTAAATTCGGTCAGCCCGAGTGTCTGAACTAAAATTCCAATGTACAGTACTATTTCTGGTACTGTAGGGTGTGTAGACCTATGCTATTATTAAACCAGACAAATATAACATCAGACAGTATTCCGGTATCTTTAATTCCAAACACAAAAATCATAAAACAGTCCCTAGCACTTTTACACAAAAGCCACAGACACAGCAGTGAACTCTACTATATTAGCCTACACAAAAACCTTCAATCCTTAGATATATAATTTCCGAACTCAAAAACCAGACTCATGCTAATTTATCCAGCCAGCAAAAATGTCAGAATTTCAAAACTGGTAGTAGCTACAAAAGATGTGTAGGTATTCTACTAGTGGTAGGCCTACTGCCACTGATAATTCATGCTAGTGTCATAAACTTTCCATATAACCTGTAAAAATACATGTAATCGTTCCAAACATTACTAAAGACAGAGATTATATTCAATAAACAACTTATAACAACAGTATTCATTTATCGTTACATTACGTCCAACAGTGTCACACATTACTCATGCTACATGTGTACATTCAGTACCCGTATGTACCAAGTACATTCACTTCACATCAATGTACAACGGATATAAACAACATGCATGGTGCATGTGGATATTATACATACAATCTTCCGAAATCACCAAGAAATACAGCCCATCCTGTGCTCATATAAATCCAGCCTGCACTACTTGTGCTCTTTATCCTCCATTCCTCCAAATCAATTCAAAACTCCAAAGATGGAAAAGTGAAAAATAAGAATGAAAATCGTCACACTGGAGCACCCCATTTTTTCTTCCTACCAGGTGCACAGCGCCCTCTCTATCTGTTCTGTAACGTTAACATGTTAGGCCTAGGTGTCCAATGCAATAGTAATACATCAACATTGCTGCACTGTACATTTCATTTCATTGAAACCGACACCCCTCAATTTATAGCATTTAATACGCATAAAGAACGAACTTTCGCTCATGAAACTATGCGTGCATGCAGTGGTTTTGCATTCTGTGAACCTAACCTAACCTAACGAACCGCGTTGTAGGCTATAGAACAGTCTAGATCTATCTAGATCTACATCGTAGACTAACGTTAGGTCTAGATGTAGTTGATGTGCATTTTAATATTGTTTTGTATGTAGCTTTAACAGAAGTCATTCTGCCGTTTTGCAGTCTTGTCACTGTTGTGATAAGCATATGTTTGTTACATGTAAATATTTATCCCTCCTAATACACTGTCTGTTGCGCACAAACACACACACCACAGGCTTATAGTGAAACCCCATCATAACAAGTTTGATTGTAATGAGGAACAACTAGTTTTATCGAGGTGATCATGTCAGTCCCATTTTCCTTTGCATGTAAACCTAAGGCAACCTAGCAACTATTTTTGAATGTTCAAGCGATGACGAAGAATGAGAAAACATAAACTTAAACCTCAGTTGGTAGTGGAAACTTGACACCCATACTTTTGGAAGTTTCCATGAAAGTCCGAGTGTCAGGCAGGCAAAGGAATGTGCATTATGTATGCATTCCTTCAGTTCATACCCCACCACCAGGTCATAAACTGCATGTAAAAATAGCATTGGAATAGCAGCAAATGTGTAGAACTAATCTGTTTGATCTTAGTTACGGTGTAGATCTCTGTAGATCTTAACAAATGTCGTGATTCTAGATTTTTCCCAAGAAAAAAAAAAATCAAACAGTAGATTAGGGTATTTAATGTTAACTAAGACTATTCTCTGTTTTATCCAGATGGGCACTCATGTACATGTACACTTGTGTTCACTGCCGTTAAACATGTTTTTATTAAATGGAAATACCCTTGTCTGATATTGAGCTAAAAAAATTAAGAGGGTAGAAATTCAATGCTTGTGTTTGTATTGACAAAACTGTAAAAGTGATTCAGCTGAGTGACTCAGATTTTTACCTAATCTTGTTACCATTTTCAGGTGCTGATTTTGATGGTTTGAACCACTTCACCATGAGCAGCTCAGAAGAGGTCTCGTGGATATCATGGTTCTGTGGACTCAGAGGCAATGAATTCTTTTGTGAGGTAATACGTGTATGATTCTTCACGATGAAGTCGGTTTTGAATACCAGTCTTACCACCTTTTTGATTCATATTTATTTGCTTTTTGCTATATGATGAAGATTGTTTTAAAAAATAGGCACTGTAGGGATGTACATCTGTTAACTATATGCAAATATGTGACTGTGCATCACAAAACCAACAAAAAGTCGTGTGACAAGATTTTATGTAAGGACACAAAATGGCTGAAAATGAAATGGTTTTTGGTATTTTGTGAAAGAGCAATCCTTCTTTTACATAATGTGTAACCGTAAGTTTTGGATGATAAATTGAATGGAAAGTTGTGTTTTTTGCAGTTTTGTAGAACACCTTTTCTTGTAGAAGTGTGATAAGGCTCTGTGTTTTTTCTTAGAAACCCTTTCACTTTGCGCCCACTTCACTTTCAACTCTGATAACTTTTGAGGAGATAATTCTGCTTTGAAAGTTAAAAGCGGTTGTGAATACAGTGTGTAAAATTTCAGCTTAATCTGATAATCCCTTCATTGTGGTTGCCCTAGAGGTTTACATCATGTTTTTAGTTCCATCTGTTGCACAGAGGGCAGCTTGGTAAGATTATGAAAGCACAACCCATTGAGGTTGAGTCCCAGGTATACTCGGGCAAGTGTTAATTGGAAATGCGTGTTGTAGCAAAATCAGCCCAACCTCAACATGTCAAAGGCTCCTATCTCAGTTAGCACTATTCCATGATGTGTACTTTCTTTCCATTAATTATTTAGATAGGTTAGGAAGGTGCGTTTGTATTGAGTTATACATCACTCTAAAGCTTGGAGTCTGTTCTGTCAGAATCTGCCTGTAACTAAAAATCCATTTCTTGCAACTTTTTACATTAATTTTAATCAAATGATCAAAGATAGATAAGACATGTTACATATGGAATAGTTACATACTTGTATGAGACAGTTTGTCCCATATTTATTTAGTGTGTGGAAAACCCTATTTATGGGTATTTGTTCTAATTACTGAAGTAAAATCAGTTGCAGCTGTTCGTATGTATACAGATTGTCAAGGAAACAACATTCCAAAAGTATTTACTACCATTATCGTATTATCTAATTATATTTTACATTTTTACATACATATGTATACAGCTGTAGGCCCATGTCCAACCCAACTTTTTATGCCCATTATCATGGATACTGTAAAACAAGATATATGTATTCATGGCATGAATTTTTCGCGAATTGGAGCCAACAGCCTTTTTTGCACCATGAAATTTTCACGAACTGCCACTGGCATTCAATGCACATAGTGTAGACAAGGACTTTCTTGTGCATTTTAATTTTGAGAATCTTAGCGCTTGTGAAATTTGCGAAATTAAAATGCATGCGAAAATTCCCTGTTTTACAGTACTATTAAAACATGGAATGATTAGTGTTTATTTACACATGATAAAGGGCAATTTGCCAATCAATTGCAATGAAAAACAGCTTGATGCAAGAAACATTTATTTGAAGAAATATGCATTACCCATTGCACGGAACCTCGGTAGTCTAGTGGATACATTTGACACCTTCGTAGCAATCAGGATGTTGTTTGTTTGAATTCAATTTGAGTATGTATGCCCATGAGTTTTGCCATGGCTATCACTAAAACACTGAATAATCTGTGTTTATTTAACATGGATGAAGTGCAATTTGCCAGTCAGTTGCAATGAAAAGCAATTTGATGCAAGAATCAGTATAGTCATGTAACTATAGAATGAAAAAACAAAATTATTTAACTTGAGAATATGCAGCTCTGATGAGAATCAAATATTCCAGAATTCAAAGCACTTTCTCCACAGCAGAATTTTGAAATATTAGCTTTGAAGGTGAGTGATAATTGAGCAACTTTTCTTTCAGTTCTAGTATTGCTGAATTATTATTGCTCCAAGAGGGTTGATAAGGATTATTTCTTCCTTTCAATTTTATCTTTGAATACATAGGGTGTATCTACAGTATGTAGCAGTGATTTTTATACAAGCTGATTGGAGACTAGTTGTGTAGCGTTGTCATTGCATCTTATATTCATTGATTTTTGTGATGGATGGAGATTATATTTGGGAAAATCAAAATATGATGTTCCATAATATTTTGATGATTGTGTGATGAAACTTGACTGATCTGTTTTGTTAAATTCTACTAAAATTGCTGAAGTCATATGGAATTGGTTTTTTTTTTTCAAGATTGCTCTCTTTCATATCCATATAGGTTGATGAAGACTACATTCAAGACAAATTCAATTTAACTGGTCTTAATGAGCAGGTGCCACACTACAGACAAGCACTTGACATGATTTTAGACCTAGAGCCAGGTGAGTGCAACAAACAATGATTATCATGTGTACCATGATTCAGAATGAGGGATTTGAAATGTTTGCTTTTGAATTCATCTTTGATTTTCACACACATCTATAGACCTGCATTCATTACTTTCAGTTTATGAAATGGTAAACTAAGGATGCATAATTGAGGAGATACATTATACATGTATCTTAAATACATTTTTCCCTTTTTTCCTTTTTTTAGCTCACCTGAGCCAAAGGCTCAAGTGAGCTATTGCGATCGCCCTTCGTCCGGCGTGCGTCGTCCGGCGTGCGTAAACTTTTTACATTTTCATCTCCTTCTTGAAAACCCCAAGACCGATTTTCATCAAACTTGGCAGGTAGCATCCCTTGGGGTTAGGAACTCAATTTTTTCACATGTTATTTCCACAGCCATTTATAAGGCAATGCTCAGTGCTCCACACAAGAGAAATCAACTAGATTGCTGAATGAACTTAGGCCCTGTTTTTATGCCTCTGTCATAATATCACCGTGGGCATTATGTTTTCTGGTTGCCTATCTGTCAATAATTGATATTATGAATACATGATATGAACCATTTGAGGTATCCAAATGAATCTTGCATACGAGTCAAACCTACTAAATCAATGCAATTCTTAAATTTTTGTCGAGCCCACCGGAGGTGTGGGGAGACTAAGGGATCGCCTGCGGCATCTGTCCGTCTGTCCGTAGTCCGTCTGTGACGCTACAAAAACTTGAATAACTCTCTGCTGAGGACTTCAATTTCAATCATACTTGGAGGGAAGAGTGGTTATACAAAGTTACACATGTTACCATCGGAGGTAGGGTTTGCATGACATCTTACAGAGTGCATTGTGGCTGGATTGGGCCGGGTCGGGTGGTGGGATGATCTACATCTATATTTATATGTACAGGGTATGTGTGTGGGGGTGTGAGTGTATATGTGTTGGGATGAGTATGTGTGGGGTGTGTGTGTGGAGGGGGGGGGGAGGGAGGGAGGGAGGGAGGGAGGTGTAGTTTGTGTGGAAGTTCAAGTTATGTTTGGGTGAGGTAGATCTTCTCGCCCCCTGATTTGGCTTGCTCCAGTCTCGGCAGTGCACACACCTTTTTCAGTTGGAAGGGAGGATGAAACTGCTAATTGGTCACCCATTATTTTGTTTACTTGTTTGTTTGTTATATTCTCCTTCCCCATCTCGGATTATCGCTCTTGAACAAGTTCTGATTTGTATATGGTAACTTAATGTTCTGCCTTTTTTGTTCTTTTTTTACAATTCCTCAACGTTGTTCAGTGATTACGTAATTCTAATCAAGTTGATTGTTGTAAATATTGTGATTTTGTATAATTTTTCAATAAAACATAAATAAAAAAAAAAAAAAAGTTACACATGTTACAAAACATGAAGAGCACCTCAAGGTCAGTGGTCACAGGCAGAGGTCAATGAACTTTAGGGCCCAATGTTAAGTTTTTATGGCGCGTTTGGATTATGGCTCATAACTTTTGATGTATATGTCAGTTTGTGACCAAACTTGGATGGTAGATGCCCCTTGGGGAGTTGAAGGTCACCACAAGGTCAAAGGTCACAGACAGGGGTCAACAAACTCTCAGGGCCCAATGTTCAGTTTTTATGGCGCGTTTTGATTATGACTCATAACTTTTGATCCCTTTTTCTGGTAATGACCAAACTTGGATGGTAGATGGCCCTTGGGAGTTGACGGTCACAACAAGGTCAAAGGTCATAGACAGGGGTCAACAAACTTTTAGGGCCCAATGTTCAGTTTTTACGGCGCATTTTGATTATGACTCATAACTTTTGATCCCTATGTCTGGTAGTGACCAAACTTGGATGGTAGATGGCCCTTGGGGAGTTGACGGTCACAACAATGTCAAAGGTCATAGACAGGGGTCAATAAACTTTTAGGGCCCAATGTTAATTTTTTATGGCGCGTTTCGATTATGGCTCATAACTTTTGATCCCTTTGTCCGTTTGTGACCAAACTTGGATGGTAGATGTCTCTTAGGGAGTTGAAGGTCATCACAATGTCAAAGGTCACAGACAGGGGTCAACAAACTTCAGGGCCCAATGTTAATTTTTTACGGCGCGTTTTGATTATGGCTCATAACCTTTGGTCCCTATATCAGTTTGTCACCAAACTTGGATGGTAGATGTCTTTTGGGGAGTTGAAGGTCATCGCAACGTCAAAGGTCACAGACAGGGGTCAAAGAACTTTTAGGGCCCAATGTTAATTTTTTATGGCGTGTTTTGATTATGGCTCATAACTTTTGATCCCTATGTCCGTTTGTGACCAAACTTGGATGGTAGATGTCCCTTAGGGAGTTGAAGGTCACCACAAGGTCAAAGGTCATAGGTACATCAATGAACTTCCAGGATTTAGACCATGTTTTAGACCATTAGACATTTAGACCATGAACATTATTTGACCATGTTTTAAAGTATTGTATTGATGGCACAAAAGGTGAAGACATTTTGTTAGATTAACCCACCCACCCCCCCCCCCACCCCCCCCAAAAAAAAAAAAAAAATCTTTAAAAATCTTCTTGAGAACCAGAAGTGATAGAGCTAAGTTAATTAATGCTATGAGTTAGTATATCAATGACTGTTATTTATAGTCTGTTCATGGTGGAATAAGGGATGCCCTCCCCCTGTTGTCACAGAGGAGGGGATGGGTGCAAATGGGGACTTGAATAGTAACTGTTCATATATATTCTTCTTGAAAACCCCTTGATGGATTTTCACCAAGGTTGCCAGGTAGTACGCCTGTGGGGTTTGGATCTCAATTTGTTCATCTCAATTTGTTCAACTGGGCACCATGCTCCCCTAGGGGGGTCCCTAACCTTAGAAATATTTACTTTTATTTATATTTCATTTACATACTCCTTAAATTGTAACAGATGATGAGATGGAAGAGAACCCAAACCAGAATGACTTGATCGAGCAGGCTGCAGAAATGTTGTATGGACTCATCCATGCCAGGTTCATCATGACAAACAGAGGGATAGCACTCATGGTAAGAGTAAGACCAGTTAGGGCCAATTGTACTAAAGCTTATTGCGCACTACATGACTTTGGCGGTCATTTGACTTAAAGGTACTGTTTACCATAAGGAGCAGTGATTTTTTAAAATGCTCAAGTTATCACATTTAATGCATATGTGTAGGTCAGTTGTATCACAAAACATCCTACCATGTAAAAATTTGCAAATAAAGTCTAAAATATAAGGAGATATCACTGTTTGTCTCAATAAACCATAACTGTAGGCGGTTTAGTCTAGAAATGATTTTATTATAACTATTGCTCACATTTTGTATGTTTAACAATGCTTAACATTGATTATCCTGATTAAAGTTTTTACATTAATTGGTTGTTTCTATCCCTAACTCACATTTTAGAACTATATTGAAGCACTAAAGCTGGGTTTTTGTCTCATCTGCAAATGGTAAATAATGCTTTTAAAGACCGCAATTGTGGAGTCACCAGCCTAGCCAGTTTCCAGTCATGCAGCTGGATCACATTGGCAGTCAAGAAGAGTCATGCCAAATTTTCACGATCTATTGTGGACTTTCACCCAATCATGTTGTAGTATGCAATATGTACTGACACTTACGCAGTCATAAGTTTTGCTGTGTAGTCTGATTACACATTGTGCGGTGTCGAGTCACACAACTGGTCGTGCAACACTTCTTGTCCCCAGAGTTATGCGACCGGTCAGATCGTGTATTGTGCGGCGGGCTTACATTTAAAGTCAACTGGGATGTTTAGCTTCACAAAGTTGCATCATGTTTTCAACAGACATCAATTTCAACTGTCACTGTAGTAGTTACAGTTACGCCGTACCCCCCTCCCCCTCCCCCATCCCCCAATGAAAAATTAATAATTATGTTACATTATATATCTCTGGACTGGAGCTTATTATTTGCAAATCATATATAATCTCATTCACTGGTTGTTGTTGTTTTTGGTTTTTTTGGGGGGGGGGTTTCTTCTTTTTGAGGGGGGGGGATTTGGGTGTGTACTGGTTACATGACAGAATATGTTTGTAAAAGTACAACTTCTACTTGCTCAATGTACCCATCTCATCTCTCTTTGGCCCAACTTCACAGCTGGAGAAATATCAACAAGGTGACTTTGGACACTGTCCCAGGGTTTATTGTGAAAACCAGCTTGTTTTGCCAATAGGTAAGCATATTTGTGTGAGTTGAAAGGCCGTATTGCCAAAGTTGCAAATATACCACAGTATATGTGTGTTTGCACTGTGCACCAAGTTGCTACCGTAATGTTATGACAGGATAACAGTGCAGTTATTCTACCATGTTTGATCTGCATTGTACTGTACATCATTACTGTAAACAAGTAACTGTCATATTTTTGTTTGATATTCATTTGTCTCGCCCACCGGAGGTGAAGGCGAGACTAAGGGATCCAAATGGCGTCCGTCCGTCATCCGTCCCTCGTCCGTCCCTCGTCCGTCCCTCGTCCGTCGTCCGTCCGTCGTCCGTTACAAATGTTAAAGTTTACCTGCAAGACTCTCTTATGATGCATAACTTGGCATCTGTTACAGCAATGGCAGCCACACTTGGGTGATAGAAGCACTAGGGGTATCTTCATGTTATGGTGTTGTCAGAGGTCATGTGATGATGTCAAAGGTCATTTGAGGTCATATATTAAAGAGTATGTGCAAGACTCTCTTTTCTGTGTTAAAGTTTACCTGCAAGACTCTCTTTTGACAAATGACTTCACATAAGTTGCTTGGATTACAACCTAACTTGGGTCATAGATGCACTGGGGGGACCTTCATGTTATGGTGCTGTTGGAGGTCACAGGATAAGGTCAAAGGTCATTTGAGGTCAAACGTTAAAGTTTACTTGCAAGACTCTCTTATCACATGTAACTCGACACATGTTGCTACAATGGCATTCAAACTTGGGTGATGGATGCACTGGGGGTACCTTCATGTTATGGTGCCATAAGAGGTCACATGATAAGGTCAAAGGTCATTTGAGGTCATACGTTAAAGTTTACTTGCAAGACTCTCTTATCACACGTGACTCAGCACATGTTGCTACAATGGCAATCAAACTTGGGTGTTGGTAGATGTCTCTTGGGAAGTTGAAGGGAACCAAAAGGTCAAAGGTTACAGACAGGGGTCAACAAACTTTTAGGGCCCAATGTTAAGTTTTTAGGGCGCATTTCGTTTATGGCTCATAACTTTTGATCCCTTTGTCCGTTTGTGACCAAACTTGGACGGTAGATGTCCCTTGGGGAGTTAAAGGTCATCACAAGGTCAAAGGTCACAGAAAGGGGTCAACAAATTTTTAGGGCCCAATGTTAAGTTTTTATGGCGCGTTTCGATTATGGCTCATTACTTTTGATCCCTTTGTCCGTTTGTGACCAAACTTGGATGGTGAATGTCCCTTAGGGTGTTGAAGGTCACCACAAGGTCAAATGTCATAAGCAGGTCAATTAACTTGTGGGAGTTATAAAAAATATTAATTCCGTGTACGCGAATGGGCGAGACACAATTCGGCGATTGCCTTGTTATACAATATATTTAGGATGCAGGTATCATTTCTTATATTTTCAATAGTTTGGCAATGAAATTTGTTAGTATCTCTTATTCTATTGGTTATCAGTCAAATTTTGAATTATAGGTAACTGAAGTCTTGACTGTGTGAAAAGAAATTTGCAGCTTTTTCCATGTGAGGGCAAAAGAAATGTGTGTTTAAAAAATGGTGGTTTAGCACTTCCGAACAACACAACTAAAGAAAACTCAGCATTCTGATGATAAGTTTGATTATACCCCCAACAACACACACTGTGTATGGGGGTTTAGGAGTCACTCTGAGGTCAGATGACCAGGCGGTTGGTCAGTCAGTCACTTTGTTGGAAAATCTTTTGGAATGAACTACTCCCTCATTTTTTGAGCAGTTGACTTTAAAATTTAGCATGTGTGTCCACTATCATAGGTGGATGTGTAAGATACATTTTTTGCTAGTATCAAGAAATGGTAACAGCAAATTTTCATAAAATCATACAAATGTTGTTGATCAAACTTGGATTTAAAGCATTTCAGTTGAAATTTGATAACATGTGATCAATGTAATGTATAGTTGAGCAAGACACCTTTTTCGTACATGTTCAGAAAGTTTTTGAAACAATTGTACAAAATGTTCTCTAATGTGTACAATCTACCAATCTCAGCGTGCCTGTGGATGGTTACAGTAGTTGAATGTTTATATAAAGCCACATTAGAGTCATTAAAGCCAAAACATAGTTCTCGTATGCCTGCAAAAATTGTCAAATGTTGCTCCCAAATGTACACAAATGCCTAAGAAATGTGTGGAATAATGCTGCAATAACAAGACAAGTAACAACGAAAATGCGAAATATTAACCAAAAAGGTTTGCCGGAATCGTAATCTCAGAATTTACCCGATCAGGGTCAGGCTAACTCGGACTTGGGGACAACTCGGCATCACTTTTACGGCGTTCTGGCTGGTCGCAGTTATGGGCCATTTTGTTAATTAGATGATCATTTCATCGACGAAATGACTGATTTCGTAACAAAATATTCCATTCGACACATGGCACCCCATACAAAACTACGGTGTTTGCCCATACAAGATTGTACCACCTTCGTGAATTCGGGGGTCTGATTCTATAACATTTTTTTTTTTATTTGATTGGCCTCGAATCAAAACGATAAGGCATTTCATATACTGTACCTGAGATGTGCGTTCCACCCTGCAAACAGATTGCTTCATTACTTCATGGACAAAATTGAGTCAAATGTTCACAAAAGAAAATATGCAGAGGTATGCCCAGGTGTTAAAAAATTTCCTGATAACTGTTGCCTACACACCCTTGTCTCACCAATGTCATTCAGGCCTCTCTGATGTTCCTGGTGAAGCTATGGTCAAACTTTATTGTCCGAAGTGCCAGGATGTGTACACACCAAAGTCTTCACGGCACCACCACACTGATGGTGCTTACTTTGGCACTGGGTTCCCCCATATGTTTTTCATGGTGCACCCAGAATACAGACCTAAAAGACCACCCAACCAGTTTGTGCCCAGGTAAGTTTCCTTTGCAGTACAATGTGACAATGAATCCTACATAGAAAAACGCCAACTAGAAGTGAGGATACCATGTAAAATATAATTTCTTTTGTGAAATATGAATTTAAAAAAAGTTTTCTGACATGATCAACTGACTAAAGGGGTATGCCAGTTCACAACTTCAGGCAAGCATTATGTACCATTTATGAGTATGTGTGCGAACAGAACGCATTCATTAGACATGAGCCAGCAAGAGTCATGAACTGTGTAGTCCCATTTATTGTATGAACAGGATGAGTGCTATTATAGTTCTGATCTACATGGTTCTAAGCTGATAAGTTTGATCTTGTGCAGGCAGTTAAGTGAAATCATACAATAGAAAGGTTGCTTCACACTTTCAAGAATCATCATAATTTCATAGATAACTCCAATGTAATAACAGCACAAAGATAAAAATTCAGACACAGGACATCAATTAGTAAGAAAAAAAATGTTGATGCACAGAATCTATGAAAATGTAGGTAATGATGATCAAAATGAAAAAAAGAAATACATATAATGATAAATAATCATTAACTTGCAGAGTCTATTTGATGGTTAAATCTGGGGCCGTATTCTGAGGGCTTATTAAGTGTCTGATTAGTACTTAATTAGCGAATCGGTATTCTGAGAGCTTAATTAAGTAGGGGGTTTATTAACTACCATGACAACAAGCGTTTCGGCGGGAAAGTCTTACGCGCTTGCGCGTATCAATGCGCGTACACCTCTGGGAGGACTTAATCACAGAGTTAATTACAAATCAGTATTCTGAGCGTGTAATTCAGTATGAAAGTTAAAGAAGAAATTTATAGGAAATAATATATAGATTGACTGTTTTCCATCATATAATGTTATTTTGATTAATTTCTGACATAAATTATGCAATAAAGTTGTCTCTGCTTTGAATATAAGAATTTTAATTTTTATCAAATTTGAGCACTGGAAGAAGTTCGATGCGGCTACGAAAAGTGCCAAATCTGTGACGTCACCACGTGTGTATGCAACCCAGTGGGATTTACGTATCTATAGGCAAACTGTGTGCACTTTTCAGGAAAATGGTGTGTAATTTGTTGTCAATCTAGAATAAATCGTCCGCCAAAACTATATATTCACGTCGTGAAATTGTTTGTTTGTGTTCATTGGAATCATATTTTACACCCATAAATTTACGGAAAAACAAAGTTTTAAAAGCACAAAACCTATCGGCAGCTCAAGATTCACGATTGCCGTGATCAGCTGTTCCTTCGTAGAGCCACAATTTGCTGTTATTATTGACACAACAAATCGATCATTGTGGGGGAATTGCGTATAGCTGAGGTAATCTTACATACTCATGAAGGATGATAACTAAGTCAAAGAGCTGTAATTGATTGGAAATCATTTTTACACCCATAAATTACGGAAATACGACGTTTGAAAAGCACAAAACCTACTGTAATCAGCTCAAGATTCGCGATTGCTGTGATCAGGTGTACGCACAACAGTACCAGCAGAATCGGCAGTGAAGAGGTATTCCTTGATGCCGTGATTTCAGCTTGATTCTTCTTCGAAATGGCATGATGAAGGTTTGTTAGATAAATGTGACCTTCTTTTTCTCTTGTGTGTTGGTTTAAATTCTAATTTCTACCTCAACTTGCTAAAAAAAAACAATCTAACAAAGCGGGAAACTGCAACATTTCCGTGCTGAGCAGCAGTCACGATACACATGTTGCATGCAAGCATGCACCGCTGCTGCAGCGATCCCCATAGTATAGACCGATTCAATTTCGATGACCTATTCACCTACCGCCGCCAGCGGCGCTATAACGGTCGCCATAACTGGGGGCCAACGGGGGCTGCCAGCGAGTTGCAATTGCAGCTCAGCAGCCTAGCGTACCCATCGCGCATAGTTAGCCGGGCCTGGCCGCTGCGCCGCGGCCGGCGACCGCCGGAGCCGCGCTAATATTGTGATTGTTTACTCACTGTGGAAAAGTCATTCAGCGGCTTTTAATGCCTTTCTTTTGGAGAAATTGAGTGATTCAGACATATTGATCTACTTTGAAAGCTTCAAAGGGAGGATCAGGAAAACACATTGTGCAGTTGTTGGGTGCAAAAATAACAGAAAAAATGGAAATGGAAGCTGCACGGCAGTGTGTGAAATTCAGACACCGCTGACGCATGATAGATTAAGGCAAAATTAAAGACAATTAAGTGAAATACAACTAAGTTAGAATACACTTCCTGGCTAGACTTTATTATTATGACAAACATTTTACAGCCTACACTACAGCTAAATAAATGTTTCAAGATGCGTTAAATTCTTATATTAGGCCTAATTGTTTTCACTTCTTCAATGTTCAGCACTGAATTGACCATAGGCCTATTCAATTTTGGCCTGGAACTCTGAATTTGACTTTTGATAAAGTGATACTTAAAAATACTAAACCATGGATGGTGGCAATCATCCGTTTCATAATCATACTAAAAGAGTATGATTTAAAAATCACTTTTGTAGATTATAATATCAGGCGTTAGCGTGATATTAAGGAAGGTTACTTAGACCTAAAACAGTAGAAGTTTTGGTTGTAGACATCAGGCGACGTAGTCGTAAAAGACGTAACTTTATAAGTTTATGCATATACGGCCTAGAAACGCTTAGATTTATATTCTGTTTGGTTTGCTTAGTTAGGCTTTCCTGAAGTTATCGACAACCGAAAATGATATAGAATGTAGGATTCTAGAAGTCAATAGGTCTAGATCTAGTCTGAACTCTTGCCTAGATTTCTAGACAAGATCTAAACGTTAGGACAGATTCTACCCTGCTGGCCCGACACTCCCGAGTAAACTAATCATTAAAGGCAAAAGCCTGCCCTAAAAAGGTAAAGTTAACTGATAGCTTGCAATTTATTGCGCCATATCTAGCGCAAGATTCTTATTCATTATTTGTATTTAATTATATCAGTTAACTTGTCAACAGCCTAGGCTTATTAGCAAGACGTCTGCCTGCGCCTAGCAATAATTCTCCCCAGCGGTTTCAATGTGAATATACGGGGCTTACACGCGAGTACCCAAGTCATCGCCAAAGAAATAGAGTCTACAAACATTCACGGATCGTACCGATATTTACCTTGAAATTCAAGTTTTGGTTACAGCCGTATGTCATCTACCCATTCGCTCATAGTCGGTATAAGTTGTTTGATTTCATTTATTTTCAATTAGCTAGCGAAAAAAAATGTAGACTCTAGTTGTCACAAAGCCAGATGCGTCGATTGCTGCCAGCGCCAGAGATATAGGTATACCTAGCTGGCCGGCTGGCGCCGGGTGGTAAAAGAACTGGCTGCCGCTGGCACCCTTGTCACGCACGCAGGGTGCTTGCCGACCCGGCCTGTTTGGCCCCCAGTTATGGCGTCGCCTTAAGAGGGCGCACTTCCATGAACAGTCGCTTGAATCGGTCTATAACACGTAGGTTGCTTGTAAACAAGGGGTCCTCGGCGCAGTTGACCAATCGTGAACACGTATTTCGATCACGTGCCTTGGTAAGCAACAAGGCTGTTTACGCGTCTGGGAGACAATTTGCATAAACTTACGCATGTTTCAGACGAATTTATGAATGAAAGTGAGTAGCATGACATCATGTCATGACCATATTTGGAATAAGCAGAGGTAGAGCTTTCTGTAGGTACCAAATGTGTCAGGGTTCAACGCAGAATATCTAAGACACGATCGCCAAAAGAACAGTCATTTTCGCCGTAAGCGAAGGCGATTTGGTCTTTAGACGTAAGATTTTGGCCAACATTTGAGATTGACATCCCACTTTTCTCTTCAAAATTCCACATTTTGTAGGTTGTATTTCGAAATGTTGTTGATATCAATCAGAAACTAGAAAATTTCCCCTACAACATGATACCAAAATGTCAATTTGGTCCCTGAGGTAGGTCATTTTTTGACCTTTTTCGGGCTGTAGCGCGAAATCACATTTGCCGAGAAGTTTCGGGTTTTGCCGGAGCAGATCTCACAGCCGTATGGCAAATCAGCTCATATACATTAGGTGACGTCGCTCAAATCCGATGTTTCTTGTAGCGAACGGAGCTACATGGTCATGGAAATTGGGTGTTTTTGTCCCCGCCGAACGAGTTCGAGCAGGGGACTATGAAACGGGCTCCGTACGTGTGTGTGTCTGTGCGTCCGTGTTGATCAAAATGTTCAATTTGCTACTTCTCTGTCATTTATGAGCCAATTTTGATTCTGTTTGCTTTATATGATAGCACTACATGGGAGCTTTAAAACTTCTACACAGAATTTCAGTTGTGACCTTTGACCTTGACCTTTGACCTATATTGTACATTTTGCTACAAAATGCTACTCCTTCGCCATTTCTAACCCGATTTCGATTCTGTTTGCTTTATGTGATGGCACTAGGTGAGGGCTTCAAAACTTCTACACAGAATTTTGACCTTTGACTTCTTTGACCTTTGACCTTGATTTTTGACCTATATTGTACATTTTGCTACAAAATGCTACTCCTTCGCCATTTCTAACCCGATTTCGATTCCGTTTGCTTTATATGATGGCACTAGTTGAGGGCTTCAAAACTTCTACACAGAATTTTGACCTTTGACTTCTTTGACCTTTGACCTTGATTTTTGACCTATATTGTGCATTTTGCTACAAAATGCTACTTCTTCGCCATTTCTAAGCCGATCTCGATTCCGTTTGCTTTATGTGATAGCACTAGGTGAGGGCTTCAAAACTTCTACACAGAATTTTGACCTTTGTCTTCTTTGACCTTTGACCTTGATTTTTGACCTATATTGTACATTGGCTACAAAATGCTACTCCTTCGCCATTTCTAACCCAATTTCGATTCCATTTGCTTTATGTGATGGCACTAGGTGAGGGCTTCAAAACTTCTACACAGAATTTTGACCTTTGACTTCTTTGACCTTTGACCTTGATTTTTTACCTATATTGCACATTTTGTTACAAAATGCTACTTCCGGCGGGGACATATATTACGCACCGCGTAATTTCTGCTTTTCCTTGTTTCAATCTCAAAAACAGTTTGGGGGTAAAGTTGCATCGTCTAAAAGATATCCAGTTTTGTTAACTAGCTTCTTAGCTTTCCATAGATATCAAACTTGTCATATTTCTAGATTCTCTATAAATTTCTGCTTTAATGGAAAACTTAATGATCCCAAAGAGTGTCATTAACTACTCCGATACCACGCATTACAGAGTTTTTTCTCGGCAAAAACGATGCTTACCGTCTTTGGTAACTGAGGAGCGGTTTAGTCTTGTTGTCATGGTATCCGTAGAATTCAGAGAAAAAAGAAATATAGGCGATCTTCGGGGAATTTTGTCATTTTATATGAGCTCTTCACGTGCGTATGTGAAGGGTTGTAATCAAAGACCGGAGTGTGCGCACGGAGCTCTTACGTTGTAATTACAGGGGGTGTGTGGAGGAGCGCGCATTAAGGGCATGTTTGTGATCATCATTTTGGCTTCTAACAACGCGTCTGATTGGATGGAATAACAATTAGATGGGAGGAACCCGAGATAATTATAGGGGACTTAAGTCCTCAGAATACCGATTTTGCCCATGATTAAGGGCCTATTAACTTCTCGACTTAATTACGAAGTTAATTACAGACTTAATTACGACCTCAGAATACCACCCCAGGACATTTCATGTATTCATACAATACGTAGTTCTGGGTGTTAATTGGGAGAGAAATTTCTGAAAGTGATTACATGTATGCATGTAAGAATTTGTGTAATATCTCTGCCCTTCTTTACATGATTGCGTATTAGGCTTATAAATGAATACTGTGACTGGGTGTGTTTACCATGTGTTTAATGCATGGATTCCAGACCAACCTGCACTTTTCAACACATGCACTTAAACAAACCTTGAACATTTATGCTGTAATGGTAATATGATTGCATTATGGTTTATTGTTTGCTACATCGAATGAGAATCCCCATTGCCTTGCATACCTACAATGTATATATGTGTTGTGTTTACTTTCCATTTAAGCGATAAGTCTGTACAAAGATTTCCATTCCTCTTTAAAGCAAAAGCCATTTATGTTTCCTGTAAAAGCTCTGCCATACATATATTGAATCAACGCTGACTACCATGAATTATACTTAGCCATTCATGTGTATTGTGTTGGTAAAAGGAAAGTTCAAACTAATCACAGATCACTTCTTTTGCTACTCTCCCCTTTCCAGACTTGATTTCTGTATGTTTATCTCATGCCACATAACTAATGCGCAGTTTCTCATCTATATTTCTTGTAAAGAATTCACATGCTCTGTGAAGTTCTAAGCAGACCCAATTTTCTGTGATGCAGGGACTAATGGACCAAAAAATTAATAACAAAACATGTGTGCAGTACTTGTGTGTGTCCCGTGTCCTTTCCTTCCATCCTAACATAACATTTCTTTCCCCAAATAGCATACTGCAGGCTAACAGCCTTCTTTTCCTTGCAACATATTTATATTTCAAGGTTTTTGTTGGTATGGTATTCTCTTTTTGCTGTGAGTGTGCAGTGATTAGAAAAGCAGAAGAGGAAGATTAGATATAGAGAAATGCTTCACAAATGTGGATGCATAGAACAGCTGACTGTGCATACATTGTTTGTGGTGAGTGATACTTGTAAATGTTTTGTTCTTGTATCATTTTGCCACATGTTGCGAGTGTACTTTGGTATTTTGGTACAAAACCATGATAATAATAATGTTGATCAAAAAAAAAAAACTGGCAATGTCAAGCTGTATTAAAATCTGATTTTCATGAATTAAATGATAGATATTACAAGCGCTTTTTGCAAAAATGTAAGAATAAAAATGATTTTGAAAGCTTCATTCAGTAGGGCCGTTCTCATTTGGAAATTCTGTGAAGTGAAACTTCTCAAAATTTCAAGTGGCCATTCGCATTGCAACAAATGATGAAACTTTTCAAAATTATGTGCCTGATAGATAACTAGCAAAATTTTACAATAAACTACACACTCGTGAAGGATGATTCCAGCATGCAGTTCGGTTTGGCACAGCTTTGTCTTCGCACAAACTCTTACAATTACGTGTAAGGTATTGTAAAGCGTGACTATAAGATGATCAAATATTCCATGTACTTGTTTTCGTGGCTATTCCAATACATCTGACATGGATCTTCAAATTCTGTTATATCCGTGAAGAAAATGAATGTTGTTGTGGATTGTTATAGGTATTTGATTCGCTGACAAGAAGAGACTTATGGGACACTTGTATTGATGTTGCTGTTGCTCTTTCTACATCGTACACAGTGGCACATCTGCACTGTATATGGTACAGTGCATTGTACAGCTGTACCACCAGACTTGCCACCATCAGTGTGGTCAAAACACCGATGTTTTTCATGTACAAAGAGGTTCTCTTTTCAAAGGATATTTATTCCGCTGTGCTTACGAACACACTCTTGATTATGCTGTACTCTCAAAAGTTTATCTTGTCTCCACATGTATCAGAGACATCTTGTCCCATTGTCAGTCTAGTTGCTGTCATTCCTTTCCATTAGCAGTATAGGATGATAAATACAGTAACCAAGACGATTGATTCCTTAGGATGATGTACATAATTTAAAGAAAATGATTAGTACATACAAGAGAGTGTCAGTGATGTGTTCACTATTTGAAAACTATCCCATTTTTTCCCCATAGTGTAGTAGGCCCTAATGCTATGGTAAGGCAGCATCACAAAAACCCATACATGTACCTTCATATCACTAATCTACATAGAAATGAGGGCTTCATAATACTCCCATTCATAGTACACGTTCACAATTCACTTGGAGTTTGGATCAAGCAGTGAACAGGAAGTGTACGGAAGTCATGTGACAAACTTTGATTTTTTTTTTTTTTTTTTTTTTTTTTTTTTTTTTTTTTTTGTGGTGAACGTTCACATTACAAATTGCAGCAGCAAACTTTGTGGGAAGAGTAAAGCTTCACACTCCGGCTTGGATTTTTCTGGCAATGTTTCGAAGGGTGGTGCCATAAAGTCGCCTAGCAACTTTCACCCAAACTTCGAAAACTTTCTAACTTTGCAAAATTTCATTTGCAATAACTTGCTAAGAACCCTATGAACTTGTAGTTGTGTAGCAGGTCAGTTCTAGTTTTATCTTAATTGACCACTCTAAAATTCAGGTCAGATTTTCAAAGTTTTCCGCAATGGCTCAACTTCCAACCAATTTGTCAGACTAATGCACTAAATTTATTGCTTACCTGACTTACTGAAATTATTATTCCATGGAATGCTACTTCCATAATGTCCTTGGGTGTCTGTAACTGGATAGTTTTAAGCAGTGCCACATTCCTAACAAGTACACACGTGCTATGACACAGAAACAAAATGGCGATGAAAATGGACATAGCAGTCTCACAGCCTGTGCAAATGCATCACCGGAACAAATCTTCATTCATATGACCCACAAAATAACCCTTTTCAGAGTTTGCAGTACATATATATGGCCCTGCCAATGCAGAGAAAGAGGCAGCAGTGAACAACATGCACTCTGTACTGTGACGAGCATATTTTTCTCATATACATCCCTCCTTTTCCCGTCAGTCACACACACACACACACACACACACACACATTCTTGTGAGATGCTTCAACCTGGGATATGACAGTTGGATCAAGGTAATGAGACATATTCTGTTATATGTCTTAAAAAATCTTTTTTTCTTTTTCTGATAAATTGAGTTTTTGAAATTAAAAATGATAAAAAACAATACGTAAATTCAGTTTAGTAAGTAAAAAATCAGGCTTCATGTAGTGTATAGGTGTATAGACAGTGATCAATGGTACAGGTAAAACTTTTCAAATTCCAAATTTGAATAGTGTGAAAACTATTCGCCTACATAGAGGGCCTAATATGGAGAACGAGCAGGTGCATAATTTACCTGTAAGATACCCCTAGGGCCTTAAGAGGGCACTGTTTTATTTGTTTTAAATTCTCTGAACAAACAGACAAATGCCCAGTGTGAAATGTATCCCAGTTGCCTGGAGTGAAACACTGCAATATCGTTGATTAAAGTGGTTTACACACGAAAACACTAAAGGCCCTGTCACACCTTTCTGGGCAAGGCTTGTGTGTGATTTGCGTAGAGCAATTTTTGCTACCCGGAGATCCCAGCAGATGGCAGGGACATAACAGTACCTAGCACGTATCTCGCCCATAGTCGCCTGGAGGTGCACACGCGAATGCTTTTTACCCGCAGCCATGTTTAGGCCCTGTTACACCTTTCCAGTCAAGCTGTGCGGGCTTGTTGCATGTGGGAATTTCCAGCATGCAGGACAATTTCTGAGGGCGGACAAGGATTTTGGCGAGTTTTGCAGGTGTTTCATGCATACTTGCTGGATGTGTGCTACTTAAGTTCTACTTGCGGGTAATCTGTGTGACCTGTGTGTCAGGCGCGTGGGGGGGGGGGTTGACAACACAGTGAAGGAATTCCTCTGAAGGAATATTTATTTGGCAGAGATCCCAGAGAATGTCATAATCATAATCCCGGCCGCACCCAGCTCTCAACTAACCAGCAGAAAGGCAGTAACTGACCTTCAACATGCATGCGGGTTAACTGCCTGTGACTTGCGGCAGTTACAGGCCTCATACTGGTGTTCTGCATGGACCTCTGCTGGCAATCTCTGCAAGTCACCCGGAAAAAAGTTTTGAGCATGCTCAAAACTTGGCTGCAGGTAAATCAGACTTGTATGCATTACTACGGGCGGCTACGTGCTAGGTACTGTCATTGTGCAGGCCATCTGCCGGGACCTTGGGTAGCAAAAAATGTTTCCCGCAAGTCACAAGCAAGGCTTGCCCAGATAGGTATGACAGGCCCTTGAGCATGCTCAAACTTGTTCCAGGTTAGTAGCGGGGATTGCCCGTAGATGTCCACGCAGAACACCAGTAGAAGGGCTGTAGAGGTAGCACCTCGCAGCCAACTCCCACACAACTAGACCATAACTAGAACATGAGTAGAACGTATTTAAAGTAGCACACGTCCAGCAGGTAAGACGCGAGCGAAACTCGCCCAAATCCTTGTCCGCCGGCAGAAAATTACAGTGCATGCAGGAAAATCCATACACGCAACAAGCCCGCGTGTGACAGGGCCTTCAGACACTGCACACACTACATATACAGACTCACAAAGAGTGAGAGTATGTCCCACTTGTGGAAAAGGTGACTTTTCATAACAACATACTCACACTGAATGGTTTGGAAGTGCATGAGTATAAGCTGACGATGCTCGATATGACTGCGAGGACTACGTCCTACTGCCTAACAGCAAATAGTTTCGACTGTGAAATCAGCAGAATCTGCCCAGGATTGGTTCGAAAATAACCCTTTCAGTCAGGGAATTAAATGCCTGACTCGTCCTCAACGGGTTAACAAAACTTTGGAATATCAAACTCCCCCCCCCCCCCTCATTTTTGGACTAAGGAATCACCTTATTTCATTTTCAAATTAACGAACCTTCAAAATAATAAACCTCATTTCATTTTTGCATTAATGAACCTTCAGAATAACAAGAGCCTTCGAAAAAACAAATTGTAACTTTTACTATATTTTTTCTGGTGAAGCTGCATTGGGATTCACTAAGTTTATAACACATAAATGTTGCAATGTCTTCCCCCTGCAATTTGGTCGTGGCCAAACTCTCTAGCAGGCACATGGGTACTTCACATGGGTAAGTGGTTAAGAGCAGCACTGTGTATATGCTCAGGGTTCTGGTTTTACAGTCTGTCAGTCTTGATTCTTTCTCTGTCTCACTTTCCTCTCATGCCTAACTATCTCCAGGTCTCCATTCCCACTCTCTCAAAATTTCACAGTTTCACTGTTGGTGCACTGTCACCACTAATCTATGCCTGCTTAAATTATGCATGGGCATGATCATTCCTATGATTCAGTAGGCATGTTCCAACAGCAGAATTGAGTTTTGGAATCGAATCACAATCCAAATATTACTTTTCAAATCATTGCTCAAACAAGACAAAAATTGTCCTGATCAAAATAATCACAATTTTTTTTTTTTTTTTTTTTTGGCAGTCGCTCACATGATGACCACAACATCTTGAGAGAACTACATGTAGCCAGCCTATTTTACAGATGTGGTCGTAGGTTGCAATGTATGGGAAGGTAAACAAAACGTTCAAGATAGCATAAACTAATCAGGACATGAAATGCGTATCGAGTTATTTTCGCTTTTGTACTGCTCTCACTGCCAGTCCGTGAGACAGGAGTCAAGTTCAATCTGCTGCTTTGAGAGAGAGAAAGTGGCCAAATGTTTCGGGAGATGCAACATCTCAAATTAGAAGAAGCATGTAGGCTATTAACAATGGCATTCCGCTGCCATTCCGCTTGGTTTTGCCATCCAAAAATGAAATGCCCTGCACTATTTCTGTCGTCTGCCGCCACTTGAAAATAAAAAAATCGCTGCAGATCCAGTTAATATCCAGTTGATAGTCTCTGAAATAATTCATTCAAACAACAAGAAACAAGCTATTGTATCTATCTGTTCAGGAAACCTTACACCCAAACAACATGTAAGCAGTGACACGAGAAGTAACAGTACGCAGTACAAGTGTACAGTGCATGTATTGTATAGGATACTACAACACGCAAGATGCGTCAGCCCTGTGAACGCAGGCAGGTGTGTGACCATTTGAATAACGTGGGCGAAATCTCCCAATAATTCTAGACTTTCGGTACACCGCAAATTTCGCTACCTGATTTGTTTCTACTGAAAATTGTCCCTGGCATCACTGCACATTGACCACCTCAAAAGGTGGACGATGGAGCACCTCGCATCACTGCGCATCAGCCACTACCTGATCTGTCTCTACTGAGGAAAAATTTGAGGTGTTACCGCGCATTGCCGCACATCACCGCGAATCACCTCGCATCACCTCGAACATCCATGGCTCTGTAGAAACACGCTCATAGAGGCAGTAACACAAAGTTCTTAGGTTTGATATTGTTAACTTCAGACCCCCTGATTATCTGCAAATACTTTCTGTTATGAACCAAATATTCCTGTGTGTCTTTCATAGACCATGCGGTATGTACATGAAGCAGATATATAACTTGTCTGTCCTCGTAGAAATGAAAGTTGACAGGAGAAGAAAAAAATTGTTTAAGTTGTGAAAATTTGAGGAAAATTATTTTCCTTCCAGATGTATGACCAAGCTTTTACCCTTACTGTACTATACTAGTCAATATACCCATGGAGTGCCAGAAATCCTCTATGGGGATTCCCCCAGAAATGGTCAAGGTCACTGGGTCAACAGACGTCAAATATCTGTTTTGCGCTACTCCTTGGTCCGATCTTGGCCAAACTTGCTGGAAGCATAAGTAGGCGTACACCACGTACATCAAAATCTCTTTGGCGTACACCTGGGAATCCCCATATAAGTAGGCCTACATAGCGCCCTCTATCGGGTGTCTGATTATATTTTTTGGGGGAATCCCCATATAAGTAGGCCTACATAGCGCCCTCTATCGAGTGTCTGAAGTTATTTGACCTTTGACCCCAGTGACCTTGACCTTTCCAAAAATGAACCCCTCAAGGGCAATTTCGCGGTCAACCTGCATCCACCCACTAAGTTTGGTGGAGATCAGACCAAGGACCTGGGAGGAGTAGAGGAACAAACAGACAGACAGACAGACAAACGTTGCTCGAATTATAGTATGATATTATGCCTTTGAGCCTTTCCTACCAAATGCTGTTTCAAACATTCTATCAGGGAATACTTGCCCCTCCAAAGCTAGCATTACAAGTTGTTCAACCCAACATCAAATGAGCATTCTTCTGCTCTCAATAGATTTCCTTCTCCGTTTTCCTTTTGAGGAGTAGATGAGGTATGACAGAAACAGTACTTGCATTTCAGGTCAATGGTTCGCACAATACCATTAAATCTTACAAGGTCCTAGAATAAGCAACAGCATGTTGATGGATATTTACTAGTGCACTGCAATGTCTATTACTTCTATTACTGCTCTCCTAATATTTCATTTTCAGTACTTGGTGTTGTACCCACTCATCCTATCAAATTGTAATTGTATGATTTACAGTTTTTGTCTAACAGAGCACTGTGTTTTTGTTGAAGTTCTTTTTCCGCAGCATGCTTTGTTAAATAACCACTCCATGATTTGTAAAGCGTCAGTTTTTTATTCTTAACAATTTAGTTACAGGGCATCACATAAAGCCACAAATTTTTTCTTTCTTGTCATTTTCTGCACCTTCCTTTTTCTTTCATGTTGTCAACTGTTGTCTATTTCTCTCTCCTTTCTTCTCTTTCCTTTCTGTCTGTTTTGTGCATATTCTCTCTCCGTAGACTCTACGGCTTCAAGATACATCCGCTCGCTTACGAATTTCAGTATCAGGCAGCTTCCCGCACCCGTTACAACGCTCGCCCGTCTGGGAACACCAAGAAATAATCAATATCACAAACGCTTCTTCACTCTATACGGCTACAAGCAAAGCTCTTGAGCACCAGATGGTCCGAGACTGTCTAACACAGTGTTAAGATGCTTTTGTGTAGCAAACACCTTTCTCCCAAATCGGGAATAAATCCTCTTGTATTTGTGTAAGGTTCTCTTGGGGTTAATGAATGCTATCTATGTTTATCTCCCCTCTCTCTTCCTATTCCCTTTTGCGCCATCTCACGTGACAATACAGGTTGTATGGATTCAAGATTCATCCACAAGCTTACGAGATACAGCTTCAGGCTGCTGCTGCCCGTAGTCGATCCTCAACTACTCGCCAACGTTCCGCTAAGCCCCAATATAAATAACGTCTCTGTAGTTGAACAAAGTAGAGACACCTTTCCAAGTCCATGGAGCGCTATTCACACCACAAAGAGAATGATGGACCATGATTCAAGTTATAATTTCTTTTCATCAAAGCAGTGTTATGCTCATTGTGTGTATATATTAAAAAAAAAAAATTAATCAGTCTCATGCTTTGACAGGGCACTAGCTGAATGGATACATGTGTAGCAATGCTGAAAGTGTTTACATTCTACTGGATAACAGGTCATCATGTACATTTGTTGATTTTAAAATTCCAAGATTAAGTGAAGGTGTAGGAAGAATATCTCTGAACTGCAGGTTTGTGATGAACACATCCATCACTGTTTTCTGTGGAAACTAAAGCAAGTAATTTTATAGTTTATGGACAAACTTCATGGCAAACTACCAAGTGCAAGTGGTTTGGCATTCAGTGCTTGTTTTGCATATTTTCTTTTTTCATTGCTGCCAGACTAAACAAGTTGTATACTATGGAAATTTGAAACCACTCACTTTATGCTTGTTGGTAATTTTGTCTATATTGTGTTGTGTTCAATAGTTTCCAAATGTTTTGTAAAAGCATTTGTGACTAGGGAGCTAAATTCAAAGATCAATCATATTGTGCGCATGGCAGATTGTCATTAACATGCTTCCCTGCCCATGGCAGATCATCGCTACGGTGTAGGCTGTGGGAGTGCACATAGGGTTAACAACATTCTACCATGCGCCGGGAAGTGTGTTAACAACATTCTGCCATGCACACAATGATGTGGCTTGCATTACTTTTGTCCTAGCATGATCTGTACATGACATTTATATAACGCCTGCTCTGTTTGTGGGTCTGCATGTCAGATTTGCCAAATTCATCCTTCACTTGGCCTTTTCAATAACTGAATATGCCTAGTATTCACTGTAAAATGGATTTACTAGTGACAGTGATGGAAGGTATACCGGAAGTATGGAGATATTTTAAGCTGTCACTATTCTTTTGTCAGCTTGGAATACATTTACACCTTTACACTGTGTGCATATACCACACACTATTTCCATGTTAGGATCAAGAATGTAGTATCCCTCCATTTTATTTGGACTTAAAGAAACCCATTCTACTTCAGTGAGGTAGCAAAAGTACTTTTACAAAGCTCCAATAGGCCACTGTCGGTTAGATATATGTGCATGACAACCAACTTTTGAAGGTCATTGGAATGACACTGTTATTCCGGTTTGGCTCTCTAGTTCTATTGTAATCAAAACAGCTAAACAAATCTTATAATATTGATTCTCATTGATAGCATTAGAGTGAAGTATGTGTCAAGAATGACTCATTTCTGACTTTTTCTCTTTTACAAGCTATTCCAAGATCACCTTTTGTAGTCATGTAACATCATTAGGATATTTGCTACATGATTAATGTTTGTACTTGAACCTGGCAGCAGCAAATGAAACTTCACAGGTAGAATGGATGTTAACATTGGAGACAGTTGTACAAAATATGCATCAGTATATACACACTGTACATGTCACTCATTCTCATGCACATGCTGCCAAAGAGAATGTAGCCACTAACATGTAGAACATGTTTCTTATTGTCAGTAATGAAGATGTTTTCATGTGATACAATACACAAGTTGTTGTTTTTTCAATAATGGACTCTTTGGCTGTCAATTTCGTACAACTGTGAAAAATTAAGAAAAGTTTAATGAGTTATATACATCTGTGGATATGGATGCCCTCAACCAGTATCCATAAAATACCATCTCAACTCAAAACTTAGATTTCCTGTATGGGACCTCCCAAGTCTGCACAATTTTATGAGTCAACAAACTCTGGACTAGGCCTTAACACATGACATAACTGCAACTAGCTGTTGGTGTTAGTGCTGCTTACGTTGCAGGTATTACACTAATAGCAGGACATTTCGCATTTTATGCCTGGACTACTTTTATGTTTCTTTGTGTCCCATGGATTGTGGGCTTTCCATGGTGCTGCTGGTTAGTTTGTGCCACATCAGTTTTACCAATTTCTCTGCAGTGTATTTTTGGAGCCCTATGCTTATACATGTTATGTATTGGTGAGAGAATACTGTTCTTATTAATCATTTTGTATACACAATTTGGGATTTACGTGACTGATTAGCACTATGTAGAGAATTAAAGAGTTAAGAACACAACTATGAGTGAATTTTGAGAATCACAAATTTGTGAGCATTTCTGTCCTTGAAGTTGGTTGCTTTTGTTTCTTTGATTGATGTGCTGCAAATAGAATAGGGTACAGTATTTTATTAGTAAAAGGGTATCTTTTGAGGATGTCAACAGTTTGGTCAGTCAGTGTAACACAAGTTCACCACTAAGTCTAGAAATGGTATAAAACAATGTTCAAAAGAAATTAAGGGCTGTTATTATCTTTTCTTATCAGTATCAGACCATTCAGTTGAAAAAGAAATTTTCATTGAACAACAACAAATTTTCAATGAACATTTATTATTTGACCCTCATATGTTAGTACATACATGTTAGTCCATCGTTACCTACTGTACATTTGCCCCGAAATGTTAATTTTCATATAAATTCAGATAGATAACTTGTTTGAAGCAATATTGGGGCAAAGTTATCCCACAAAAATGTTCTAAAAGATCATATTGTACTATGGGTTAATGCACATTGAAAACAGAAAATAAATTTCAAATCCCCGAAAAGTACCCTTTTGCTGAGAAAACACCCACTTGGAAAACTTGATGTGACTGAGTGCACTTCATGAGCAGTGAGCTCATGCACAGGCAATCGGTAGAGTGGCCAATGTGTGAGATAGTAATTGACTGGAAAGAGGAAGTTGTTTACAATAACACAGAGTAAATATCAAATTTAAAGCTTTTGTTAGGGCTCACAGTAGATTAAGAGAAGATGTAATGAAGTATGACCATACCAAACTCAGTATCATTTACAAAAAGGCCATGTGGACATGCTCTGGTCCTATTTGTTATGCCGCTTTGAGCACTTAAAGACCAGCACCAACAAACAGAATTGGAAACATAAGAACAGGAAAATACCTTTGACATCCTTCTCTCAGCCTCCCTGTGCTCATTTATTCAGACTTACGTCACTTCATGGTTGTCTCTCTTTCTCAAGAAACCCCCCCCCCCATGTTCACTGGAAAATTACCCTCATGTTACCCATACAAATTGTATGTATTTCATGTTTGAAAATTAAAACAAAATACCCGATTTTCCTTGTAGCATCAGAGCTGCCTGTTCAAAGATGAGGCAGGTCAAAGAGCATTGTGTATCATATGAGTTCAGCTTGTGTCTTCAAAATAGAAGAGGTTTTTTCTTCTTCTTTTTTTAACTACAGAGACATGTAAGGAGCTCATATGAAGAAGTTTTTCCACAGTTAAGCTATAACCATCATAAAATCACACTACTCCCCACTTTTGTGTTTGCATGTTATAGTTTCATCATGTGACTGTCTTCCTACAAAAAGTAGGCATGATAAACCTTTTCACAGGATACAAAAGCTCCAAGATCAGAGTGCATGGTTTCAAATAGATGGTTAAATTATTTTTGTTTTCTTTTTTAGTGTTATGAAACTTTGCAGTTTACCAGTATGTGATGTAAATAATACACTTTTTTTAGTGATGTTAGGATTTTTCAGACTGATTGAAAGATATTTCCCACTTGTTCAAATAATGTTATATGTCTGGTACAGTTGGCATGTGTTAAAAAATTATATAATAATCCGTTTAGTGAGTCATGCTCCCTTAAATTAGCACATATTTTGTTGCATTCTTCAATATTCTCAGAAGATATAACTATTATGTTATTATTGTACTTCTAACTTGTACTTAATTATACCCCCGCCACACGTAGTGTGAAGGAGGTATATATAGGAATCACCGTGATGTTGGTCGGGCGGGCAGTCTGTTGCAAAATCTTGCGTCGCGAACTCCTACAGTTTTGAAGCAATTTAAATGAAACTTAGGTAAATGATGATATTGAGGTATAGATGTGCAAGACATGTTTTTTGTGTTTGTCGGACAATGCGTTGCCATGGTAACCATAATTTTACCAAAACCTTGTGGATTGAATAACTTCCATAGTATTTAAGCAATCAATTTCAAAATTGGTATCTATGATGATCTATAGGTGTAGTTACGCAAGACACTCTTTGTGTTTGTACTTGACAAAGCATTGCCAATGTAACCACATGTTTTCTTCGAAATCTTGTGGAGTGAACAACTTCCATAGTTTTGAAGCAATTGAAATCAAATTTGTTAGGCATTATGGCCTTGAGGCATAGATGTGGAACACATAATTTTTGTGTTTGTCGGACAAAGCATTGCCATGGTAACCATAATTTTACCAAAACCTTGTGGATTGAATAACTTCCACATCATTCAAGCAATTAAGGTCAAATTTAGTACCGGTATGTATGATGATCGGGAGGTGTAGTTATGCAAGACACCAATGTGTTAATATAAGAAAAATGTGTTGCCATGGTAACCACTCATTTTTGTATCAAATTGAACCATTTAATCTATGAAGGTGAAATTTGGTGTGTATGATGCTCTTTAAGTGTAGTTTTGCAAAATGTCCTTTGTATTTGTATCGGACAATGCGTTGCCATGGTAACCGCATTTTTTTTTAAATACTGTGGAGTGAACTTCTTCCACAGTTTTCAAGCAATTGAAGCCAAATTTGGTAGGCATTATGACCCTGAGGTATAGATGTGGAAGCCATAATTTTTGTGTTTGTCACACAAACCGTTGCCATGGTAACCACAATTTTACCAAAACCTTGCAGATCGCATAACTTTTCCATCATTCAAGCAATTAAAGTCAAATTTAGTATGTATCATGATCTAGAAGTGTAGTTTTGCAAGACACCAATGTGTTAGTTTTAGGAAAATGTGTTGCCATGGTAACCATTCATTTTTGTATCAAAATAAATCATTCAAGCTATGAAGGTCAAATTTGGTGTGTATGATGGTCTTTAAAGGGTGTGTACAGTTCTGGTCGAGGTGAGGATTTAGCTTTTAACGTTTTGCGAGATATTCAGAAACCACTCTATGAGATGTCAAAGAACGGGCAATTCAAAGGGGTATCAAAAGTTTATTTGGTGAAAATTGGTTTTGAAATGGCTGAGATATCCAAAAACAAGGTGAAACAAAGAGATCGTAAATAAAGGGTGGCCTGTAGTCTTTTATTATTATCACTTTTTTGGATATCTTGGCCATTTGAAAACCAATTTTCATCAAATAAAGGTTGAATCCTTCTTAAGATTACATGCTCTTTCATATTTCATAAGAGGTTTCTCATTATCTCACTTAGGAATGTAAAAAACATGAATCCCCACCTTAACCAGTACTGTACAGCCCCTTGAAGTGTAGTTATGCAAAATGTCCCTTGTGTTTGTATCAGACAATGCATTGCCATGGTAACCACACTTTTTACCCACACCTTGTGGAACTCGGTGTCAACTCTGTAATTGTACAGTAAGCTAAAGTTATTCTGTTTCCAGTTCGACAAATGCACAAACTTGGTATTAATATCATTGCCCTCATGACATCACATACTATAAAGCAACACTAGGGGCGGGGGTATTAATCACCTTCAGTGATAATTCTAGTTAGACCAGGTACCCGAAACAAATATTGATTTAGGTTTCTATTATTGCTTTAAATAAATACAATGTATATTCATACATGCAATAGTGAATGAATATGTATATGTGAAGTTATTTTTCAACTGTTTTTACACACACTTATATAGTGTTCAATATTGAGGGTGAATGCAAGTCATAAATGACAGTGTCAACCAATGCTTTAGATTACAATAGTGAAGAAAAAGTAACTTTGATCATTTTATCTTTACTTTTATCACCTCAACAGCAAGAAGCATTGGAGTGCTAAATGGTATCATCAACATGTGGAACTCATGTCCTGCTCATCAAGTGATAATAGCAGGGAGAAATTGTGTATTGTGTAATGAGTGATACTGCAATCTGATACTGTTCTAATTGTGATAGATTAGGATGCCATGATCTACCCCCAACATAGCATGAGTACTGTTTTATGACAGATGTAGATTCCATTTCACGAATTATTAGAATTTGCACATTACTGTGATTGGCAAAAATAGTACTGTGTTGCAGCAGTGATCATATATAGATTTGGTGTATATATTTACGTGTGGGTGGTGGGAAGAGATAATATCTGATATGTGCCACAGGGTGACACTATCCAAATTGTAGCTGCCTGATAAAATTACAGAAAGGGAACACTATGTTCTACATAAATTATAAGGAAAGAAGAGTGGGGAATGTGAGAGATAGCAGGAATACATGTGGATACATCACATGTAATCTCTTATACCTGTGTCTTTAGTTACAAAAACTCATTTCAGTATTACATATCTTTACAATCTAACTCTAATTCATCCCTGATATTACCTTGTGACACAACATATTATCATATATATATATATATATATATATATATGTTGCGAATTCACGTATTGGCTCCAGTATAGCGAAGAATCAAGAAATAAACTAGTAATGCATTATTATTTCGCCAATAAGAATGAGTTTATTGAACAAGTTGTTCAATAAACTCATTCTTATTGGCGAAATAATGCATTACTAGTTTATTTCTTGATTCTTCGCTATATATATATATATATATATATATATATATATATATATTTTACCCTGGTGTCAGGGCAATAAACTAAGTGAGGTTTGTGCAAGTGTAAATATTTTTCAGACAATGATTGCTTCACAACAACCCTTTACCCTCTTCAGGGTGCTCCAGCATATTACAAGTGGCATTTTTTTTTTCTTTTATTTCATTGCATGTTATTAGTAAATAAAACCCTAATCACCAGTGCGCGCATTTTACCTTCTTACAAGTTGACATCAATACACTTTGTACGTGTATTGTCATTTTTTTTTTTGTGATAAGAAAGAATTTGTATCTTGAAAACGGGGGGGGGGGGGGCATACAATTTTGTTACCCTTTAAGCACGCAATTATGAAAGAACTCAAATCTCAACTTAGAGTCAATGGTCAGAGTACACAGTTGAATATGAACTGTGTAAGCACCTTTACCAAGGTCACCACTCTATACCGAGTCGTAAGCGCATTGTTTTGTTTTATTTTTTGTTTTTTAATGCCTCTGCCACGAAGTGTCACCGGAGGCATTGGCCCGAATTCATGAAGATGGTACAATCGGAACCATGGTTTAAAGGGCGTGTACAGTTCTGGTTGAGGTGAGGATTTAGCTTTTAACGTTTTGCGAGATATTCAGAAACCACTCTATGAGATGTCAAAGAGCATGCAATTCTAAGGGGTATCAAAAGTTTATTTGATGAAAATTGGTTTTGAAATGGCTGAGATATCCAAAAACAAAGTGAAACAAAGAGATCCTAATACAATGTAAAAGGCATGGTCGCCTTTTGTTATCATCACTTTTTGGATATCTCACTCATTTGAAAACCAATTTTAATCAAATAAACGTTGAATCCTTAAAATTACATGCTCTTTCATATCTCATAAGAGGTTTCTCATTACCTCTCCTAGGAATGTTCAAAACATGAATCCCC
Organism: Diadema setosum; assembly: GCF_964275005.1. Classification (NCBI taxonomy): domain Eukaryota; kingdom Metazoa; phylum Echinodermata; class Echinoidea; order Diadematoida; family Diadematidae; genus Diadema; species Diadema setosum. The sequence goes on along the minus strand of NC_092701.1, from coordinate 15,417,011 downwards.
ACCTCAACCAGTACTGTACAGTCCCTAAAAACCATGGACAAAGACCATAGTTTTGAATGAGGCGCCAAATGTCGCATGGCCTATTTTGTTACGAAATCAGTCATTTCGTCGACGTAATGTTAACATTTCATCAACGAAATTGACGGACAAAAGGAATGATTTCATAACAAAGTATAGGCCATGCGACACTTTGCACCCCATACAAAACTATGGTCTTTGTACATGGTTTAAGCCGTGGTTTCAATTGTACCACCTTCGTGAATTCGGGCCATTTTGTTTTTGGGTTGTCCATCCATCCTTCCTTGACCCGTAATCAGTTTTGTGGACAGCATAACTTCAAAACCATTTAAGGTATCCTATTGAAACATGGCATATGTATAGGTGGATGAAGTTGTGCGTATCAACTTTTGGTTGCTCAAGTCAAAGGTCAATGGTCAAGGTCAAATTCATAAAATTTCACTATTTCCCTCATATCTCTGTTATGCCTGAAGATTTCATTCTTGAAACTTTGTGTATACATGTATTACCAGGTAAACATTCTCTGAGGGAAGTTTCGGGCCAAAAGGTCAAAGGTCAAGTAAAACTGCTAAAATTTCACTTTTTTCTTCATATCTTGGAAATGGCTTAAGGTACAACTGCATCTTCATGGAAGTAAGTACATAATACATTGTATGTGTATTGCCTGATAGTGATTCTTTACATTATTGGAACTTTTTGATCATGGGTCAAAGGTCAAGGGTCGAATTCTCACTATTTCTGCCCATATTGCAGTGAAGGCAGTGTCTGAAGATATTTTCTAAAACTTAGTGTATTCTTGTACATAAATATTCTCTAGGAAAGTTTTGGGTCAAGAGGTCATAGGTCAAGTGAAAATGCTAAAATTTCACTTTTTTCTCCATATCCTGGAAATGGCTCATTTTATCACTATGAACTGTACATACCGGTATGCTTGTACTGCCCGACAGTGATTCTCTTAGAAATTTGGTCCTGGGGTCAAAGGTTAGGTTAAAATGCTAAAATTCTACTGTTTAATGCTGAAATCAAACTTTTTCTCCATACCTTGGATAGTACAGGAGAAACTCGATATAACAAACACTGCTATTACAAGATATCGGTTATTACGAGGAAACTTTCACAGTCCCAAATTTCCTTCCACACAAGTCTATGTGAAACACTACTCTTATAGCCAGATCAGCTGTTACGAAATAAATGCTATAACGAGATGAATTTTGTGATTTCCAAACAAAGAAAAATGTAGTTAATCAAACCTGTTATGGCGAGGTAAAGCGAAATCTCCTCGGGTAAAGCTTTACTTCGCCTGTGCGGTCATGGTCGAAGATTGTAAAGCTCGATGCGACGCAAACTGTGTCTGGCAGTGCACTCGCCACAAAGAGTATAGAAGCACTTGTAGTTTCTTTACTTTTTGCTCCCCACCTAGCTAGCACAGCATATTGTACCTATGAGTGTGTGTGTGTGTGTGTGTGTGTGTGTGTGTGTGTGTGTGTGCACACAGTATACATATGCTCAAGCAACGTAAACGCTCAACACATTTGTGACAAACACATCATTTTAATTTTTGGACAACTTCACGATACTGTATTCTGATATTGTCCAGACGTACTCAAAATCTAGTAGGAGAACCATGCATTATGATTGGATCCTTGATGAACCACATATTGACTGTGACAATCCTATAATAGTGCTTAAAAAGCCAGTCATTGATTCACTTGAAACATGCAGGCTGAGTCATTAGCTTAGTAATCTTTGAATACATCTTGTTCTGTCAGCCAGTGCAGTGCTTACTAAATTTATTTCTTTTCATCTGTCATTGCTAAGTAATTCTCACAGGCTACTTCGTTTGTTAATACTGTATGTTCTTATTCTGACGTAAACGTTTAATAGCAATATGTACATGTCAGATTGTTCAGTGTGATTCATACGTCCGTAAGCTCGCACATAATGAAAGGCTTGCACGTGCAACTACACCTACAAACCTGTATGTGTCATTTTGTTACATATAATTGATTATGATGTATCAAACTTGCACAATGCTGTACAAATCACATTGGAATGTCTCATTGCTGCTGTTACACACTGGACTAAATTAAGATATTAAAACAAAAGAACAAATATCCTGTGACAACCTGAGGTAGGTTATCATTTCTGGTGGCAATTTGACCTAGCTACAGTATCTTTATGTTATCTGCAACTTCTGGAAATATATATGTCAAATTTATGTGCAAAGCATATTTGTATTGTTCCGTTCTTATCAAAACATTGATATCGCCTGTTGCACATTACAAAGTATAAATTTGACTTGGTGTGGATGTGTTTCCGAATTTTAGATTGTGAGTCAGAATTGAGAAAATGTTATAAAGCGAAATTGATTCCTATTTTATGGTATGTTACAAAAGAGTAGTAAATATCAATTCAGGAAAGCGTCATTGGTTTGGTTATATTATTTCAATAGGAAAATAATCATGAAAAGTAATCAATCATAGATATCATTTAATACGTGGACATTATGGAAGTTATTTGATATGGAATTTGTGTATAGGAAACCTGATGACGAATGACAGAGTAAAGGTTTCAAAGCATGAGCTAGGTCTTATATCCCCCATAGACTTGGTGCCCCTTCGAACAAAAAGGGATTCTATTAACCTCGGGATGCTACCTGACATGTTTGCTGAAATATGCGCCGTCAGACCGACAAAAGATCGAGAACTTTAAAATAGCGAATTCTTCACAATCTTTTGTCGTCCGGTCGGTCAGACTGGCAACGAAACTTTTGGGTCACTAGTGCACGTGCGCAAACTGAAATTCAGTTTAGCAACTGCGTGTGAACGTAACTAGTTTACGTTCACACGTAGTTGTTAAACTTGAAAGTCGAAAATTTAAAGGAAACCAAAACCCAAAGAGCAGTGTGGATTGAGTGAAAGCATCAACAGAACACATCAGTGAAAGTTTGAGGAAAATCGGACAATTGATGCAAAAGTTATTGATTTTTAAAGTTTTGGTGTAGTAATCACTGGATAAGGAGACTACCAGAGTTCATGATGTCATGTGTGGACAACAATATAAAGAAAATATAAAGAGAATTCCAGAAGAATTCTTTTTTCTTGAAAATTACACATTCCGTCAACTTGATACTGACATATGTTATGGGTAGTAATTATTCCCCCTGCTTTCTGAAAGTGGTTAGTCAAGTGCTCTTTTATTATGCTAGAAAAGTGAAAGTATGTTGAATTTTCATTATATTTTCTTTATATTGTTGTCCACACATGATGTCATAGTCTCAAGTTGCCTCCTTATCCAGTTGTTCCAACACCAAAACTTTAAAAATTCATAACTTTTGCATCGATTGTCTGATTTTCCTCAAACTTTCACTGATGTATTCTACTAATGTTGCTGCTTTCACTCAATCCACATTTCTCTTTGGGTTTTGGTTTCCTTTAACTGTCGATGATTAGCTCCACTCGTGAAATCACGACTCGGGTTCACACGCACACCTAAACTTTGAGATACAACTTGCGAGCGAATGCGAGCGAATCCCGCTCGATGATTATACTGGATGTGCAGATTCTTCGCTCTGACTTTATGTTCGTACAAAATAGCGCAGCTGGAGGTTCACCCGGAAGCGAACGAGAAGCGAGGTTCACGCTAACTCACAAGCTCGTTGATTAACTGTGTCCACATCGAGCGACACTACATGTAAGGACCGCCGTGGCTCTTGGATAGAGCATAAACCCTTAGATGTCTTGTGGTCCTCGACGAAACTTTAAGATTGCTAACTTTCGAGTGCGTCCACAGGTCGCTAAACTACAAGCTAATCATCGAGAGTGAAGTTTTCGACCTCAACTTAAGGTTTAAGAACAGCGTGTGAACGTAACGCGTTCATCGAGTGAGAGACAGATGAAACAAAGCTGTATTCGTCACTTTCATTTCATGTCAACTTACCACGCCCTGCAGTCCTCCTTGTTTTTCTCGTAAGATAAATCTCAGTGTTCATCAGTTTGCTGAGTATAACCTTCAGACAAGCGTGGATATTTATAGAGGGTTTTTTTTTTTCTTTTTCAAAATGGGATAACCCAATTAGAGTATGAAATTTTTTTCGCAGAGCTTTTTTTCCCCCTATGGAATAGATTAATACCATATCAAGATTATGTTGAATGTCTGGTACCGTTTTTTTTTTTTTCTGAAGGTTCGTTGTTCATAAGATTCGTGTATCCAAAAATGAAATAAGGTTTGTCATAGTTGATATTATATTTTTCGTTATTCGAAAGTTTGTTAATCCGAAAATGAAAAAAAAGGGGGGTTCGTTAATCTGAAAACGAAATATGGTTAGAAATGCCAGAGTTTCATTGGTATGCATCTTCTTTTTAATTTCTGGTTATAAAAAGAGAGAGGGGGCTTCCAAAGTAAGAAAAGGGGACGGTTCATTAGATTTTGGGTTATGCAATTATTCAGGTGTACTGCTACGTCAGTACATAACAATCAATTATTGTTGGGCATACTGAAGCCTCCTGTATAGAGGTTTTACTGGAATAAATGTTGGCATTAAAAAAAAAAAAAAAACACGCCCATTCCTAATGGATCTGTAGAGCTCTGGTCAATGGCATTTCTAGGTTCGTTATGTCAATGGATTTGATGCATGCACTGGGTACTTATAAGACATTTCGTGCATTGTATACATACGTTGATATGCTTAGCAAAGCTTGCCTTTTATGTGCCACACCCAAAGTGATACGTTAAGTAGGCCTTGGGCTGTGGTCACAACCCCAGTGTATAACACTGTCACAGTATTATACTCCATGTCACAACTCCAAAAATTAGCCTCCTCGGAGGCTTGTGGAGTTTTTCGCTCAGGCTCCGACCGGTTGGGGGGGGGGGGGGGGGACGGTGGCTGTTGAGCCCACAAAATGTAAAAAATTTCAACCACTACCTGTATATAGAAACGAACAGTGCCCACTAATGTAGTAACAAAGTTGTATGCATCAACCACAAAATTTATCGTAGAAATTATGTACACCGAACTCTATGTGGTGTACCTACCGGGATACGGTGAGTTCATATGTTTTTTTTTTTTTTATTACAATTTTCTGAAGAGGTTTTTTTTTTTTTTTTTTTTGGGGGGGGGTTATTTCTTTATGTTGTGGTGCTTGACACGAATCCTAACAAAATTAGATAACTGCACCTTATATAAACAACCCTATGAAGCAAATTACGTACCGGTACATGGAAATTCTAAGATCTCTTTAAGTTTCGAAGTTCTAGGGCAACAAAAATTTGCCCCTACATTTTTTTGTCCCCGCCGAACGAGTTCGAGCAGGGGACTATGAAACGGGCTCCGTACGTGTGTGTGTCCGTGTGGCCGTGTGTCCGTGTGTCCGTCCGTGCGTCCGTGCGTCCGTGTGTCCGTCCGTGCGTCCGTGCGTCCGTCCGTGCGTCCGTGTGTGATCAAAATGTTCAAAATGCTACTCCTTCGCCATTTCTAACCCGATTTTGATTCTGTTTGCTTTATATGATAGCACTACATGGGAGCTTTGAAACTTCTATAAAGAATTTCAGTTGTGACCTTTGACCTTGACCTTTGACCTATATTGTACATTTTGCTTCAAAATGCTACTCCTTCGCCATTTCTAACCCGATTTTGATTCCGTTTGCTTTATATGATGGCACTAGGTGAGGGCTTCAAAACTTCTACACAGAATTTTGACCTTTGACTTCTTTGACCTTTGACCTTGATTTTTTGCCTATATTGTACATTGGCTACAAAATGCTACTCCTTCGCCATTTCTAACCCGATTTCGATTCCGTTTGCTTTATATGATGGCACTAGGTGAGGGCTTCAAAACTTCTACACAGAATTTTGACCTTTGACTTCTTTGACCTTTGACCTTGATTTTTGACCTAAATTGTACATTTTGCTACAAAATGCTACTCCTTCGCCATTTGTAACCCGATTTCAATTCCGTTTGCTTTAAGTGATGGCACTTGGTGAGGGCTTCAAAACTTCTACACAGAATTTTGACCTTTGACTTCTTTGACCTCTGACCTTGATTTTTGACCTGTATTGTACATTTTGCTATTAAATGCTACTCCTTCGCCATTTCTAACCCGATTTCGATTCCGTTTGCTTTATGTGATGGCACTAGGTGAGGGCTTCAAAACTTCTACACAGAATTTTGTCCTTTGACTTCTTTGACCTTTGACCTTGATTTTTTACCTATATTGTACATTGGCTACAAAATGCTACTCCTTCGCCATTTCTAACCCGATTTCGATTCCGTTTGCTTTATGTGATGGCACTAGGTGAGGGCTTCAAAACTTCTACATAGAATTTTGACCTTTGACTTCTTTGACCTTTGACCTTGATCTTTTTACCTATATTGTACATTTTGCTACTAAATGCTACTTCCGGCGGGGACATATATTACGCACCGCGTAATTTCTACTTTTCCTTGTTTTTCAGGAAAATGAAATTTGCTGGTGGCCATCTCTAATAGGCCTATCTTTCAAACCAATACATATTTTACAAAATATTAATATCTTTAAATTTCCCGCAATAAATTGCTCAATTTTACAGAATGTAATAATTTTAAATAAATAGGAAATTGATGAGAAAACAGTCACTCCAACCCAGTGGCGTATCTAGGGAAAACGGCGCCCGGGGCAAGCACGAAAATTGCGCCCCTAATTTCTGAAAAAGTGTTCAACCCCAACCCCATCCCGGTAGGGACTTTAAACAAAGTCCACATGATGCTTTCTCAAGCACTTAAAAGGGATCTTTTGAGGGTGATTTAAATGTAATGAATTGTGATAGATTTTGGCGAGCGAGCGCAGCGAGCGAGCCGAAAATTTTTGTATTTCAGCTTACAAAACATGGAATTCTTGTCATTTTTTACTTACCAAATCTTACAATTCTAATCAAGAGATAGTGACAGCCTTATAGATATCGATTTATACCAAAAAAACTGAGGACTTAAAAAAATACTTTGAATTAGTGCGCGCGAGTGAGCTGAAATTTGTAAATGTCCTCGTCATCATCACGTATTGTTCATATCTTTTTTTATATAAATTTTGGCGAGCGAGCGCAGCGAGCGAGTCGAAAATTTTTGTATTTCAGCTTACAAAACATGGAATTCTTGTCATTTTTTGCTTATTAAATCTCACAATTATAGTGACGACCTTATAGATAACGATTTATACCAACAAACTGAGGACTTGAAAAAATACTCTAAATCAGTACGAGCGAGTGAGCCGAAATTTGTATATTTCTGCGTCATCATTACGTTTTTTTCTTATCTTCTTTGATTTTTTTTGCGCCCCCCGTATGCTCGAAACCGTTGGCGTCCTCTTTTGATCCAATCGGCGATCGCTTCAGAACGAATGAAATTGCAGTCGCTGCTCCGTGTAACATTTTTCCTGCTAAATATAAAATGACATGAGTGAACACAATAGACATTATCATTTTGTCTGCGTCATCGTCACGTTTTGTTCTTATCTTCTTCTCTTTATTTATGCAAATTTTGGGGAGCGAGCGCAGCGAGCGAGCCGAAAATTTTTGTATTTCAGCTTACAAAACATGGAATTCTTGTCATTTTTTGCTTATTAAATCTCACAATTATAGTGACGACCTTATAGATAACGATTTATACCAACAAACTGAGGACTTGAAAAAATACTCTAAATTAGTACGAGCGAGTGAGCCGAAATTTGTATATTTCTGCGTCATCATTACGTTTTTTTCTTATCTTTTTTGATTTTTTTTTGCGCCCCCCCCCCCCCCCCGTATGTTCGAAACCGTTGGCGTCCTCTTTTGATCCAATCGGCGATCGCTTCAGAACGAATGAAATTGCAGTCGCTGCTCCGTATAACATTTTTCCTGCTAAATATAAAATGACATGAGTGAACACAATAGACATTATCATTTTGTCTGCGTCATCGTCACGTTTTGTTCTCATCTTCTTCTCTTTATTTATACAAATTTTGGCGAGCGAGCGCAGCGAGCGAGCCGAAAATTTTTGTATTTCAGCTTACAAAACATGGAATTCTTGTCATTTTTTGCTTATTAAATCTCACAATTATAGTGACGACCTTATAGATAACGATTTATACCAACAAACTGAGGACTTGAAAAAATACTCTAAATTAGTACGAGCGAGTGAGCCGAAATTTGTATATTTCTGCGTCATCATTACGTTTTTTTCTTATCTTTTTTGATTTTTTTTGCGCCCCCCCCCCCCCTCCCCCGTATGTTCGAAACCGTTGGCGTCCTCTTTTGATCCAATCGGCGATCGCTTCAGAACGAATGAAAATGCAGTCGCTGCTGCGTGTAACATTTTTCCTGCTAAATATAAAATGACATGAGTGAACACAATAGACATTATCATTTTGTCCGCGTCATCGTCACGTTTTGTTCTTATCTTCTTCTCTTTTTTTATACAAATTTTGGGGAGCGAGCGCAGTGAGCGAGCCGAAAATTTCTGTATTTCAGCTTACAAATCATGAAACTCTTGTCATTTTTTGCTTATTAAATCTTACAATTCTAATCAAGATATAGTGACGGCCTTATAGATAACGAGTTATACCAACAAACTGAGGACTTAAAAAAATACTCTAAATTAGTACGAGCGAGTGAGCCGAAATTTGTATATTTCCGCGTCATCATTGCATTTCGTTCTTATCTTGTTTGATTTGTTGTTGTTGTTTTTTGCGCCCCCCCCCCCGTATGTTCGAAACCGTTGACGCCCTCTTTTGATCCAATTGGCGATCGCTTCAGAACGAATGAAATTGCAGCCGCTGCTCCGTGAAACATTTTGCCTGCTAAATATAAAATGAAATGTGTACACAATAGACACTGTCATTTTGTCATCGTCATTTTGTCATCATCACGTTTTGTTCTTACCTTCTTTTTTATATAAATTTTGGCGAGCGAGCGCAGCGAGCGAGCCGAAAATTGTTGTATTTCAGCTCACAGAACATGGAATTTTTGTGTGAACACAATAAACATAGTCATTTTGTCCGCGTCATCATCATGTTTTGTTTTTATCTTGTTTGATTTGGTTTTCTGCCCCCCCCCCCCCCCACCATTCTCCCTCCCCCTTCCGGGCGAGTTTTTGTTTTCTTCTTCTTCTTTTTCTTCTTCTTTTCTTTTTTTCTTCGTCTTCTTCGTTTTTTTCTCTTTTTTTTTCTTCTTCTTCTTCGTTTTTTTTTTCGTTTTTTTGCGCCCCCAAGAAGTGGCGCCCGGGGCACGTGCCCCCCTTGCCCCCCCCCTAGATACGCCACTGCTCCAACCTCCAGTGCAGTCTCCAAGCAGACTTCAAAATTTCATGTGAAACACCTCTCCTGCTCTGCACATACACGATACCCGTAATACTAATCATGACGTTGGTGGGGTACCGACGGAACCGAAACAGAAACGGCAACAGCAACAGAAACTTGCGGGGGGGGGGGGAGGAAATGAAAGCATGTTGCTGTAATCACGCATATATAGTATCTACTTCATATCAATTGCATATATCCTGTATCACACGCACTCACACACACGCACATACACACACCCATACTGTCATGGGGGACTTTCCTCTGAATGTGGGGAACGAAAGTCCTGCGACTGGGTCCTTTTCTACATAGTCAAAGGTTGACTTCCTCAAAATGCAGCAGATTCATTCAATCAACTCTTTCGACTTGTGCAACTACTGTGCCTCGAAATAAGTAGCCAATCACACAGTATTCTTACAATATAACAAACAATTGATTATACTGCTTTCAAAGTTGTGATGGTTTACGAGCTTGATAATAACACAGTACAAACTTCAGTACAGATTCCCAATTCGACTTGATCTCGAGGGAGAGAATTGGTGAGTTTTACATAAATAAAGTATTGTCCGATATGTCAGAAATACGATTAAACATCAGATTGCGTGCAGAGAATACAGCCACATTCGTTCACGTTCTCATGCCACTCCTCACAAACGTCAACTCCACTGACTGCCAGTCAAGGCAAGCTTGTCCTACATAGTAGTCAACAATAGAGCCCCGAGTACGTCGGGGAGTGTACGACTGGTACGACATTCTCACGCTAGGTGCACTCGTCTCTCATCATCAGTTACAATCACTCAACCACACACCGACAAACTAGCTAGCTATGCAGCTTTCTCCTCTATACTGCTTCCAGGCTGTGAAATAAGCTCCCTCCTAATCTCAAATCATCACCAACAACCCTGGATCCCTTGAATAGAATTTGAAGACCTATTTTGATATCCCTGTATATGCTCTGCCTGATTTGTATATAATGGCGACCAGGGATTATCAAAGCACTTTGTATCCAGTGGAAAAGGCGCTCTAAAAATATCAACTATCAATATAATCAGTACGACTTCTCCATTATTCATTACAAATAATACAAAAATCCTTTTTATTGCAATAATAATATTCGTCTTAAACGAGGAATATGTATTTTCCCAGGTGAGTATGCCACGATTTCAATACACTAGTATCAAAATTGAATACAACATTAAAAAAGCGTTCATCGGTTAAAAGAAATTATAACACCAATATTTCTTGAAATAATGCGGCATATAGAGTCAATGTGTAAATTCCAAGTGAGTTTATGATCAACACTCAAACCTCTACAATTTGATTGAGGGGACTTCTTCTATGACTGTATCGTCGAGGTAAATATTCCTTGGTAAATATTGCAGAGAATTACTGCAAAACGTACATTTGATTTTTTTTTTTTTTTGGAAGATTTATTGACAATAGCTCTTTTGCATTAATGTAATTTTTCCAATTCAGTATTTAAAGTATCAATCAACATATCAAGATCGGAATTAAAAACACACTAGAATCGTCAGAATAGATAGAAAAGAAAGAATGCTTGATGAATTTGGCATATCATTGATATAAAGAATAAATAAAACAGATTCAATGATGTATGACCATTGACAAGAACAAATTTTGCGATTAGTATGGTAACTCCTGAACTACTCCAAGGCCCTTCCTCGGATACATATACAGTGATGTAGAAGTATTGTGGTCGATGGTATCAAAGGCCTTGGAGATAACGGTATATGATGAAATTTGTCAATACCTTTTGAGACTTTGTCAAGGAAGGTAAGGATAGCGTGGGATGTGCCGTGTGTTTGCCTTAAACCAAATTGATAATCAGAAATGAGTACTAAATCTGTAGTAAGCAACATTTTTCAAGTAATTTCTAAATAGAAGTCAACAGAGATATTGGTTTACAAACATCTTCCCTTTCCCCTTATTTATGAATTTGAATTTTCTTAGAAACACCATTATCTAACGACAAATTAAACACATGTACAAATGGGTCGATTGTTACACACATCTTCCCTTTTTTTTTATAAATGTGAATTTCCGTAGTAAATACCACTATTTAACGACAAATTAAACACATGTACCAATGAATCAACAACAAAATACATATTTTTCAAAAGAACATTATCGATGAAGCACTTTTTTTTTTTTCAAATCTGAAAAAAAAAATCTATTAAAAAGTTGGTATTAGGTGCTTGTGTGAAATCGAAAAAAAAAATCATGAGCATGAGAAATATTTCGAGCAAAATGGTGTCCTATTTTAGAAAATACCGATGTAGAAATATTTGACATCAACGTGGTGTCATCAATAATGATCATGTTGGATTTTAGTATACGTGGTTTCTCTGTGTTTTAATTGTCGAGCCCATCGGAGGTGAGAGGAGACTGAGGGATCGCCTGCGGCGTCTGTCCGTCCGTCGTCCGTCCGTAACACTACAAAAACTTGAATAACTTTCTACCGAGGACTTCAATTTCAATCAAACTTGGAAGGAAGAGTGGTTATGAATATAAAGTTAAAAATTTTACCAAACATGAAGGTCACCTCAAGGTCAAAAGTCACAGGCAGGGGTCAGTGAACTTTAGGGCCCAAAAGTTTTTATGGCGCGTTTCGATTATGGCTCATAACTTTTGATCCTTATGCCCGTTTGTGACCAAACTTGGCTGGTAAATGTCCTTTGGGGAGTTGAAGGTCACCACGAGGTCAAAGGTCATAGGTGGGGTCAATGAACTTCCGGGAGTTAGAAAAACATCAATTTCTTCTACGCGAATGGGCGAGACACATTTTGGCACTTGCCTTGTTAGTGGCTGTATTGATAGCTTTTCACGCATTTTGACTATTGTTTATGATCAAAAGTATCTGATTAATGAAGTATTTACGTTTTTCACACCGTAAAGAGTTGCTAAGAGTTAGATTTTGTAATAAGGATCGAAAGTAATCAAAAAAAAAAAATCTTGAATATTTGAATTAGGAGGTCTATACATTACTGATACAAGTCTATTATTCTTATACCGAATGAGGGACCGGAATTCATTTATCATGATAATTTCAATAACATGATGAACTCTTGCAAAAACGGTCTCATTATGGTAGGAGAGGAAGGGTTTGAAGTGGTTCAGGAACTATGTATTACAGATAGAAAACAATATGTTTATTTGAATAGTAATACCTCATCTACGCGTAATCTTTCATGTGGAGTACCCCAAGGAACCTCCTGGGCCCATTACTTTTAATATACATTATCCTTCGCGAAAGCTTTCCTTTCTTTTGTTTGTTGATTATAATGCATTTTTATCTAATTCAGACCATTATCTATTAGCTCCAAGAATGAATGATAAATCGCAAAATGTTGACCTACCTTGACCTATGCCATTCACTCCGACCAAGGGTTGAGTGGTGGCATCCACCCACCTATCGATGTCCTGCTATTACTGGCGGTTGCTGGCGAAAAAGCTAGCTTCTACTAGTGAGCATATTTTTATTTATTTATTTATTTTTTTTTTTTTGCTCCTACAGTCCGTTTTTGGTTGAAAACAAGTCAATTACCTTTAAAAATATGTGCAAGAAAAAAAATGAATATAATTGTTATTTAGTAATCCTGTCACCACTCTTCCAAATAACATTTGCTTTGATAATTATCTACTTATCTAGGTTTGACAGTTGATGCTAAGTTGATAGTTGATGGATAGAATATGATAATATTAGTAAAAAATCAGTAGAAATTCTGGAGTCATGAATAAAGTGAAAGGTATTTTTCCTCATTCTGCTCTTTTCAAAATTTACTCTACTATGATTCTTCCCCATTTTTTTATATTATGGACTTTTAGTCAAGGGTATCTCGGGTAAACTTCAGATTGATAGAATTTATTCATTACATAATCATGAAAGTTATCCGCATATGTAACACCGGCCTTTATTCACACACCAGTCCTTTGTTTCACGAATATAAAATTCTCAACATTTATGATTTGTATGATTTTCAATTAGGACACCTTATGCATAAATTCATTTATAATTTCCCAATAATATTATCTGAAATGTTTATTTAAACTAGTTCTGTTTATAATTACCCAACAAGGCAGTCTAATTCACTGCCTTTACCTTTGAATAGAACGTAATCTGCTAACAAAGTTTCATATTCACCGGGCCTAAAATTTAGAACTCATTAGACACAAGTTTAAAAGAAATTAAATCTTTGATTTATTTTAAAAGACAACTTGGGAACAAATTATCTCATAGATATTCTGTTTGAAATTATTAATCCTCCCGCTCGATATCCTCTCCTCTCTCCATCTCTTCTTTCCCCTCTCTTCTCAACTTGTCTCATCTATTTCTTCTGTTTCCCATCCCATTCCCATACCATTGTTGTATATACGCTGTTGATTCACGGTTTTATTATGAAGTGATTTATTTTTCGGGGGCCTGAGTAATATAAAGCTGTACTTTTTTATTTGGGCTCCTCATTTTGGTTCTTATGACTACTGCTTACTTAGTATTCATCATTTGTTGCAAATGTATGTTATCAAAATATGTGTTTCGATTATTTTTTGTTCGTCAAGAAAACAAAACTTATTGCATAGTCATTGTAACTCAGTAATGTTTGTTTTTTATTCTTGTGAACACAAAGTGGAAATAAATTCATATCAAAATCTAATCGAATAATGAGTATAATTCAACAGTTTATTCATGCTTCTCAATTTATTATGAAAAATACAATCCAAGTTTTGTGTGACATATAAAGCAACACCGCCCAAGGGCGTCAGCAGCTTTTTTCAAGGGGGTGCGTTTATATTTCTGGTTCCACTTCCAGGTTTCATCAGCTAACAAGCAAAAAACAAAAACAAAACAAAATAGACAAAAAAAAAGCCTCTTACCCCGCGCATGCGAGGATGCGACCTTTGCTATTATGTATAAAATCATAACCAAAGGATGAATCAGTAGAAGTCAAACCCTTGGTGGTCCTCGTCTCGCTGAGACCTATTACGTTGATAATGATTCATGAGCGCTAGCCTTTAAAAAATATATCAAAATTACGGTTTAATTCCTTGCCAAAGACAATCATCATAATCATTGACTCCAGTCAAATATTATTTAAATTGATTGATTGCAAAATACTCTGAACTTGGATATTGTTCACTGTTATCCCTATACATAGATTTACACCAGTTACATAAAAATCAAAATCATACGGTAACTGATAATCTGTACTTGTAGGGTCATTAGGTGCCTGTGTTTCCCCATATCTGAAGATTTCAATAAACTTATAAAGCCTTCCCCCCCCCCCCCCCCCCTTTGTGGGCCTAGGAAGGGTGACTATAGCTTGGACTTTGCAGCGCTAAATCAGACCAGGCGTCCAGGCGGCGTCTGCCCGGCCATGAATGGCGCTGCTGAGCGCGCTCCACAAGACAAAGTTATCAAGTACACCACTAACCGATGTTTATATAGCGCCTTTTCTGTATAGACGCAAAGCGCTCTAACGATTTCAACAAAATACAAGAAATTAACAATAATTATTTACTGTACAAAACAAAAGAGAGAAAGAAATTAATGTGAAAAAAAAAAACAGAAGAATACCAGGGGACCATATGGAGGGGCAAGAGAAGCCAGGGCTGTCTATAGAAGAAGTGGAGGAGGGAGACAGAGGCAAGGCACCCACCGCCTGGCTTCGGGACCAGGTTTAAAAGGCCGCTTGCCTCTTGGACGATGCCTATTTCCAGCGGCGGCTGGGCAGGCTGCAAATCCGCCGGTTGCCGCTTGTGCCTGTGTGCTTGCTAGATAATTATGTTAACTGGCATTCTGCTCTTTGCTTCCGCCCACACAACGCATGACAGGGATGGATCCAGGAATTCCGTAAAAATGGGGGGCGCCTTTACAAAACTAAAGGGCGGCGCACCCCTCCTTTTTTTTTCTTTTTTTTTCTTTTGTTTTAACAAAAAATAAATAAAACTAGACTCGGAATTTGTCAAGACTGACAAATTAGGTGATCCTATTTTTTTTTAATCAATGACTCGAGTTTTCACCTGAGATTAGGGACATTGGTCGTGTGATGTTTGGATTCTCATTTTGAAAAGGGAGTCAGACCTGCCATCTTGGGTACCGAATTTCGTATACACTATCAAAGATGCAGAATGAAGTATGTTTGACCTTTGACCCCACTTTGCACCCCCAAGATGGCATCTGAGCAAAAAGTGATTATTTTGTGAAATGATTCTTGTAACATGGTCTTTGCGTGTGCAAAATATGGGAAAGATAAGACATGTATTCACCAACATACAGGATGAAACATTTATGACCTTTGACCCTAATTTACATGCCCAATATGGTGTCTGATCAAGTAGTTGTTATTTTATGAAATAATGTACGTAACATTAACTAAACATGTGCAAAATATGGGGTTGATAGGGGCTATTTTTCTTGTGTTATTGCAAAGAAAATTGGAAAAAGAAAGAAATATGAAAATACATCGAAGATAACCTTTAATTTTAACCACGTTTTTGGACGTGATCCCGACACCATTTGAAAAACAATGGGAACACGTACGATAGCGCAAAGTCTCAGCTACAACATATTAAAATCTTGGAGAAATTCACCGAAGGGTAAGTGAGCTAGTGCTCAATAAAGACAATCATGTCAATTTTCACATCTAGAAAAATTCCCTCCCATAGAGATAACACGTCATAACGAAGATAAAGAAAGAAGTACATATGACCTTTGGCCCCGATCTGCACAGACAAGATGGCATCTGAACAAAGAGTGGTTATTTTGTGAAATGATCCTTGTAACACGGTCTTTACGTGTGCAAAATATGGGGAAGATAGAACATGTATTCACCAAGATACAGGATGAAACATTTATGACCTTTGACCCTAATTTACATACCCAAGATGGCGTCTGATGAAGTAGTTGTTATTTTATGAAATAATGTACGTGACATGAACTAAACATGTGCAAAATATGGTGGTGATACAGTATGTTTTTCTTGAGTTATTGCAAAGAAAGTTGGACAAAGAAAGAAATATGAAAGTATATCGAAGATAGGCTTTGATTTCAACCAAGTTTTTGGACGTGATCCCGACACCGTATGAAAAAAATGAAAGGCACACTTACGATAGCCCAAAGTCTCATCTACAACATATTAAAATCTGGGAGAAATTCACCGAAGCATAAGTGAGCTAGTGCTCGAAAAAGATAGTCATGTCAATTTTCATTTCCAGAAAAACTGCACTCCCATAGAGATAACACGTAAACTGGTCAAATTTGACAAGATTACTTTCAATCCAATATTACGAGGTGATGTCGTCATCTAATCAAAATGTTGTTATCATATTAATGAAAGAGTATTTAGTAAGCTACAACATACTGAAATCTGGGTGAAAATGGGCAAAGGATAAGTGAGATACGCTCGAGTGAACTTGTAATTTGATGACGTCATTTTGAAAATTTACTCTTTTTATTTTATTAAGAAATTTGATATCTTTTAATCATTTTCCCAGCATTGCCAACCCATAAAATGACATGTACAACTCATCAGCTTTCAGAATATGTAAAGAAAATGGGGGGTCACCGTCCATCCTGACGAGCAAAATCGGATTTAAAATTGGCGGTTTTTTGGCATTATTGCACTGTATATCGCCATTGACGCGCGCGCGGAATTTCAAATTTTGACGAACCCGTATGACGTCATATTGAGTCAGATTGACTTGAAACTTGGTAGACATATTCCCTGACATTTCAGGCAGGCGATAAGTGTGAAAAAACGGGAAATTTGTATTGCATATGAGCTGTGCGTGCGTATATGCGCGCGCGCGTACGCGTTCGTAAAATTTTTTCAATTTTTCAAAAAATGCTCTAAATGGTCTGAAACGTGTGCAAAAAAAAATTTGAGCTCGATTTGAGCATACAAATATTTCAACGCGCGCGTACGCGCACGTTTTAAGGTATAGATGAATTTTGAGAATATGAGTAGAATGCGCTTGACTTGAACTATATGTGACGTAAATTTCATTGAAAAATTCCATTCCATTAATGAGATATGATTGAAAATGTGTTTTCATATAATGACGTCATAGTGACGTCACGGTCGACTGATCACTTTGATTTTAGTTCGATTGCCGTCTTTGGGAGACGATACATATATGGTATAAGTTTGAAATTGATAGAAAGAGGACTTTCTGAGCTAATCGATGCACAACTTTTGGGGAGAAATAAGAAAAACTAGAACCGGAATTTGTCAACACTGACAAATTAGGTGATCCGATCTCTTCGAAAATCAATGATTTGAGTCCTGATCCAAATATTCATGACCATACAGGTTTCATCTGTGTTGACGGGACATTGGTAGTGTGATGTTTGGATTCTCATTTAGAAAAGGGAGTGAGACCTGCCATCTTTGGTACCGAATTCCGTATACACTAACGGAAATACAGAATGAAGTATATTTGACCTTTGACCTCACTTTGTAGACCCAAGATGGCGTCAAAGTAAAAAGTGATTATTTCGTGAAATGATTCTTGTAACATGGTCTTTGCGTGTGCAAAATATGGGAAAGATAGGACAGGTATTCACCAAGATACAGGATGAAACATTTATGACCTTTGACCCTAATTTACATACCCAAGATGGTGTCCGATCAAGTAGTTGTTATTTTATGAAATAATGTACGTGACATGTACTAAACATGTGCAAAATATGGGATTGATAGCCATTGTTGTTGTTCATCTATTGCACAGAAAGTAGTAGAAAGAAAGAAAAATAAAGAAAAAAATATGTTATTTTATAGAAATTTGAAGGAGAAGCATAAAAAAATCAGAAAAAGATAAAGTAAGGAAAGGGAGATTAAGATTAACTAAAGAAAAAGAAGAAAAAACGTGTTTAAAAAAATTTAAAAAAATATTGGCAGGGGTGAGCCTCGAACCAGGGACCTTAGGATTACGAGTCGGATGCGCTACGCAATGACCTATTTCATTCTCCATAGGCCCTGTGTATTAAGCAAAATGACGCTGCATCGAAGCCTCGTGCCATTTTCAACCAAGTTTTTCGACGTGATGCCGACATTGTATGAAAAAATGGAGGGCACAGTTACGATAGCCCAAAGTCTCAGCTACAACATACTAAAATCTGGGAGAAATTCACCGAAGCATTAATGAGCTAGTGCTCGAAAAAGATAGTCATGTCAATTTTCACTGCCAGAAAAACTGCACTCCCATAGAGATAACACGTAAACTGGTCAAATTTGACAATATTACTTTCAATCCATTTTTACGAGGTGATGCCGTCATCCAATCAAAATGTTGTAATTATATTAATGAAAGATCATTTAATAAGCTACAACATACTGAAATCTAGATGTAAATTGGCAAAGGATAAGTGGGATACGCTCGAGTGAACTTGTAATTTGATGACGTCATTTTGAAAATTTACTTTTTTTACTTTATTGAGAAATTTGATATCTTTTAATCATTTTGCCAGCATCGCCAACCCATGAAATAACATGTACAACTCATCAACTTTCAGAATATGTAAAGAAAATTGGGGGTCACCGTCCATCCTGACGAGCAAAATCGGATTTAAAATTGGCGTTTTTTTGGCATCGTCGCACTGTATATCGCCATTGACGCGCGCGCGTAATTTCAACTTTGACAGGCCCGTATGACGTCATATTGAGTCGGATTGACTTGAAACTTGGTAGAAATATTCCTTGACATTTCAGGCATCCGATAAGTGTAAAAAAACGGAAAATTTCTATTGCATATGAGCTGTGCGTGCGTATATGTGCGCGCGCGTACGCGTCCGTCCAATTTTTTCAATTTTTCAAAAAATGCTCCAAATGGTCTGAAACGTGTGCAAAAAAAATTTGAGCTCGATTTGAGCATACAAATATTTCAACGCGCGCGTACGCGCACGTTTTAAGAGAAAATATGAATTTTGAGAATATGAGTAGAATGCGCTTGACTTGAAATATATATGACGTAAATTTCATTAAAAAATTCCATTCCATTAATGAGATATGATTGAAAATGTGTTTTCATATAATGACGTCATAGTGACGTCACGGTCGACTGATCACTTTGATTTTAGTTCGATTGCCGTCTTTGGGAGACGATACATATATGGTATAAGTTTGAAATTGATAGGAAGAGGACTTTCTGAGCTAATCGATGCACAACTTTTGGGGAGAAATAACAAAGAATCAGTACAGATACAGAAGGTGATCCGAAGGATACTCCGATCACCTAACTAGAGATTGTAATTTGTCATCACTGACAAATTAAGGTGATCCGATTTCTTTTTTAATCAATGATTCGAGTCGTGATAGTGCAAAGTCTCAGCTACAACATACTAAAATCTGAGAGAAATTCACCGAAGCATAAGTAAGATAGTGCTCGATAAAGAGAGTCATGTCAATTTTCACATCTAAAAAATTCCCTCCCATAGAGATAACACGTCATAGCGAAAATAGAAAATATGACCTTTGACCCCACTTTGCACAGACAAGATGGCATCTGAGCAAAAAGTGGTTATTTTATGAAATGATCCCTGTAACATGGTCTTTACGTGTGCAAAATATGGGAAAGATAGGACATGTATTCACCAAGAAACAGGATGAAACATCTATGACCTTTGACCCTAATTTACATACCCAAGATGGCGTCTGATCAAGTCGTTGTTATTTTATGAAATAATGTTCGTGACATGAACTAAACATGTGCAAAATATGGTGGTGATAGGGTATGTTTTTCTTGAGTTATTGCACATAACGTTGCAAAAAGAAAGAAATATTTCAATACATCGAAGATAAACTTTAAATTCAAGTAACTTTTTTGACGTGATCCCGACATCGTATGAAGAAACGAAGGGCACACTTACGATAGCCCAAAGTCTCAGCTACAACATATTAAAATCTGGGAAAAATTCACCGAAGCATAAGTGAGCTAGTGCTCGAAAAAGATAGTCATGTCAATTTTCACTTCCAGAAAAACTGCTCTCCCATAGAGATAACACGTAAACTGGTCAAATTTTACAAGGATACTTTCAATCCATTTTTACGAGGTGATGACGTCATCCAATCAAAACCTTGTAATTATAAATATGAAAGAACATTAAATAAGCTACAACATACTGAAAGTTAGGTGAAACTCGGCAAAGGATAAGTGAGATACGCTCGAGTGAACTTGAATTTTGATGACGTCATTTTGAAAATTTACTTTTTTTACTTTTTTAAGAAATTTGATGTCTTTTAATCATTTTTTCAGTATCGCCAACCCATGAAATGATATGTACAACTCATCAGCTTTCAAAATATGTAAAGAAAATGGGGGGTCACCGTCCATCCTGACGAGTAAAATCGGATTTAAATTTGGCGGTTTTTTGGCATTGTTGCACTGTATATCGCCATTGACGCGCGCGCGGAATTTCAAATTTGACGGGCCCGTATGACGTCATATTGAGTCGGATTGACTTGAAACTTGGTAGAAACATTCTATGACATTTCAGACATCCGATACGTGTGAAAAGACGGGAAATTTCTATTGCATATGAGCTGTGCGTGCGTATATGCGCGCGCGCGTACGCGTCCGTCGATTTTTTTCTGAAATACTCCAAATGACCTGAAACGTGTGCAAAACAATTTTGAGCTCGATTGGAACATGTTAAAATTTCAACGCGTGCGTACGCGCTCGTTTACTATGAACGTGACTAAATTTTATGAAATATATCAATAGAGCTTGAGTTGAACTATATGATATGTAAATTTCATTGAGAAAATCCATTCCATTAATGAGATACGAATGTGAACGTGTTTTCAGATAATGACGTCATAGTGACGTCATGGTTGACTGATCACAGTGATACATTAGATCTGTCGTCCTTATGACGTGATACATATATGGTATCAGTTTAGAAGTGATAGGTGAATGACTTTTAGAGTTAACCGCTGCACAACATTTGAGGAGAAAGAAATAAAGAAGAAGAAGAAGAAGAAAGAATCCGTACAGATACAATAGGTGATCCGAGAGGATACTCGGATCACCTAAGAAGAAGAAAGAATCCGTACAGAAACAGAAGGTGATCCGAGAGGATACTCGGATCACCTAATAAAGGGGGCGCGCGCCCGGTGCGCCCCCCCCCCCCCCCCCCCCCCCCGCCTGGATCCGCCACTGATGAGGAAATTCGGGCTCTTCGCTATTACGTTGCGGTTGCCCTATAAAACACTGCCATTTTGACATGGGGGGGGGGGGGTAGAGGGGGAAGGGGTAGTTGCAATCCCCAGCATCCTAGCACCCCTTCCCTTCTCCTAAGTATAATCTTTGTTTTACTTTCTAAACTGATCGGATTCCCGTGATCGTCTTTTAGTCTAAATTTCTGTATCAACTTTTTATGCCGAAAAAATGTAAATATAATATAAGTAATAAAACAAATAAATAAATGAATAAGATTTAACCATTACACCTCTGACATTACCTCTTACATTATTACCCCCGACACCACATTACGTTTGGAATAATAATTGTACAATTGTTTTGGACATTCATGTTCGGCTTTGTAAGAGTGCTGCAAAGGAAAGAATGACGCTGTGAACATTTGTAACTTCATTTTCAGTATGCAAATCGGTTTGTTGTGTTGATTTTCTAAGCTGTCGATTTTATTAATCTAAATCATTATCGACCCTCACTCAGAGGGCCGTGACAGAGTTAAATCTTCTTTAATTCTTCTTAAAGGAACTTTTGTTGAATTCAATATCCACATTATACAATGTCGGTTGAATCCAATATCCACATTATAACAATGTCGGTCTAAAATCTTTAATAATTTTCGTAATGTAAATTATATTTTCTTTCATGAATCAAAATTATGACTCCTTGCGACAGTGGTTTATGAGGCCGATATATGCAGATGACACTTTACACACCCTATCAATGAAAAAACATTGACCGATCGCTAATATATATATATATATATATATATATATATATATGGCGACATTCACGGTGTAGTGTTATCATGAATGCGTTTCAAAATAAGACTCAAACATTAGAAGGTGACAGACAAAAACAGACAATGCAATGTTAACGATACAGATGAATATAAATGAACGGATGTGTTCCTAAGTAACGTGCAATGACATTGATAATGAAAATGAGAATACGATTACAAAAATTAAGTTCCTCGACAAAACCTTGTCAAAACTGCTATAACACGTCAGGGGATAGTAAAGAAATAATAACCAAAAAAAAAATCTTACCTTCAATGATGATCAAAGGAATCTTAAACTCAAACACATTTGTCCTTGCATTACGTCAAAATGATGACATTGATACAAAAAAAAAAAAGATTGCGCATCAGATGTATTGTCTGTAATGTTCGACTGATCATAATTGTTCTTAATTGAATTGTTGCGAAATATATTAGCAATTACTACTATTTCACATTAACAACAATGATCCCAAATTAAAATCAAATTGGTATGTGAATTATATATTGATGTCATTTACAGATATGTGGAAAGAATTACCTTTCTAGCAACTATAGTACGTAATGTCCATGAAACAGAAACAGATACAAAGCTACAATATGACACCCCAACGATACACAACAGTTTGATATTCGGCCAAAGAATACGGATAACGTCGAGGGAAAATGCAATATAAGCAAAAGAGAAAAAGCTCTTTTCCAACTCTTCACGTTCAACAAGTGAGAAGCCAGTTGCCGAAGACTTGTGGTTGTGTTGTGTTTTGTTTTTTTCAATTCGAAAACATGGCCATTTGAAAAGTTCAGTATCAAGGTTGTCGTCCTGGTGCCTTTTCAATAATGGAGGGAGAGATTTTCTAACAAAGAGGTCCCACAAAATATGTCCTGTACAAACAAAATCAAATTGGCGCGCAAGCTACCATAACAAATATTTTGTCTGTTCGGTCAACGCCCATATTGATGATTTTATTCGGAAACACTTGCGTCAGGCAGTCTAACATGACGTCAAGAGCTATCATTTCGAGCAATTATCGTCTCCTCTTATTGCGAAAACACAATCAGGCCAGTGAAACGCGGTCAATGCTGTCTAATGTTCATTACCTAAAGTGATTGATAAACTGGATTATTATTTATGACGAGCAAGTCATCAAGGATCATTCTTTTTACATCAAATATCAAGATGTAAATTCGAGCAGCTCCGTAACTCGGATGTACCAGTTATTCGCTTTTCCTATTAGAAATTACATGAAATCACTTGACTGTGAAATTTCCAACTGTCGGGCTGCAAAGAAATACCAAGATGTCAAAAGAGTGGATACTGTGCGCATTTATAATTTTGCTGTTAGGCAGCACATTACCAGGTGACGGTAAGAACTGACAACAGTCTGTAGTTTTAGTAGTGAAGTTTTGAAGATTTGTTTCTGTTTCTTTTCATTATCTTGCCAGTTTATATGTATAGTACAATATAGTAGGATGGAAGGCGTTGCTTTATTAGTGACTTAGCTGGACAGTCTGCTTCGGCCGAAACAGACTGTCCAGCTAAATCACTAATAAAGCAACGCCTTCCATCCTACTATATATTGTACTACATGGGCTCCTATATAGTTGAACACTTACGTATATATATATATATATATATATATATATATATATATTATGTATGTATATATATATATTGTAGGCTATTTATCATTATTCCTATACAGCTGTACATGCATACGTATATTCGTCAGCAAATGGAAATGATCCGGGTGTCTTAAGTTTAGCAGCTATCCTAGTCGATGTTCGAATTTGAAATCATCTCTTGGAAAGATTTGCTCCTATGAATCCCTATGAGGGACCCTCCCTCGTATATATAACAGTTTCCTTTCTGCGCAATTTGTTAATTTACCTTGCACATACTGCCATCGCTATGTTCCTAATTATGGAGACCTGATATTTCACACATTATGAATGTACCATTAAGATAGAGATGAGTGAAAGCAATTTTATAGGACAGAGTTAATAAACACGGATGACTGTGAGAAGAAAAAGAATATACACTGTGAAACATTAATAATTTTACTTTGATTCGCAAGGTCTGCGAAGATTATAAAAACAAAATTAACTTATCATTATGCAAGACTGTAGAGGAATGGCGTATACCCTATAATTTAAGAAGAGAAGTGATTATTGAATACATTTCAATTTTATGGAACTTGGTGCAATTATGTACCGCATAGGTTTATTATCTTCTTTCAGGGTGCATTTCACCTAACTTATAGTGAAACGTCGGTCGCACCAATGCGTCGAACCCTTGGGTTTTTATTTCGATGTTTAAACCAGAGAAACGAGCTGCCATCGATCTAGAATGCATATAAATTATCAAAATGTATCCAAGTGACATCAATATAATGTAGCCATGCTGCGTTTCACATGCGTTTTCCAAATTGCCTGCATGTTTCGTTTCCACCTCATTTCTCAACACCGGACATCGAAAATGCATGAAACAATTCGGCAATGATATTTTGTATGCATAGCCTGTTCCAGAGACACTGGATTTTAAACGCATACTTCGAACAAAAATGTGTTGTAGAGAAGAAGTCGTTTGTGTTGATAAAAGATTCATGTTGTCAATTTCAGGTTTTATTGCTACCTTTTGATGGAGTGTAAGTTCTTATTATTTTTCTTTTTTTTTTTTTTTTTGGGGGGGGGGGGGTATAATCCAGGGTGTCATATAGTGCTAAGTATGCAAGTGAGGCAAGTACCCTTCTGTGAAATCTGTCTGTAACCGATTTAGATTAGTTATCAACTGCAAGGCTTGACACCTATTGTAATTTGGATTTGGTAATGGCTATTGGTTCGATGTGTATATTGTACTATAAAAGCAATCAATGTATTGATTATTTCAGCAAGACGCTGCAAGTCGTGGGCTTGACCCTGTCATTCTTATTGCAACTTTGCAAAAGATTACATCAATTTGATTTTATAATTATTATGACCTATGTTTCCTTTTATTCGCTGATAAGTAGCAGGTGACATGGAGGTACGAATTTGTAAATAGTATCGAAGAGAGTGTTCCAGACTTAATCTTACTAGTTACTCATGCAAAATAATAATAATAATAATAATAATAATAATAATAATAATAATAATAATAATAATAATAATAATAATAATAATCTTGTGTATATTACACCGAGTTGTTTTCTTTGCCAGGATTTGAAGTAATTCAGCATGCAGTTCAGCATGCCCTATTTTGCCATTTCCGAGCACCACTAGACAAACACGAATGACACTTTTTCAACGGAGATGTCGGTGGGGTAATTAAGAGAATTTCATGTTTCACAAATCAGGAATGTGTGGTAGAAATCACATTCTGTGCAGATGATACAGATTCAATGAATTGAGAGAGCGAGAGAAAGAAACAGAGAGAGGGGGAGAGAGAGATAAAAAGCTGCAAGAGGAAATCACAGAATCAAAGGTCAGTTTTTCGTGTTAGAGGGCACTACAACCATTCATCACACGCCTTCAGTTGAAGAAGTGGTAAAACATGTCGCCATTCTTTTGTCAAATTATTTTCAGCCTCATTGGTTGCCGCCTCACCCATATCGCCCTTCCAAGAGCAAGTTCTGTCCTTGTATTCATATTTTTTTTTTAATGGGCTTCATTTCAACTCGCCTAATTTTCAAACAAGAAAATCTTGACGGCGGTGCTATTGCGTTCTAAAGAAGCAATGCAGCTTGTGGTACATACGTGATTGTTAGTTTGACTTGAATATCATATGTGTATTGTTGTTGTGTTTAGATGCACGTCACGAGTCTGACACCCACAAGTCATAATGCAGCCCACGAGCTATACGGTCCACCAGCTCGACACTAGGGAAATAAGACTCATGAGTCCAACACTAATGGCAAAAAGGCCCACGAGACATTACGTCAGTCACGTGGGCCTTTCTTGCCTAGTGTCTAATTCATGGGCCTTGTTTGCCTAGTGTCGGACTCGTGGGCCTTACTTGCCTACTCTCTAAAAAAATCGAGTGAAAATATTTACTCTTGAAGGAGTGAATACAAAAAAAAAGAGTGAAATTGGAGTGAATTTTGAGTGAAAATGTTCATTTTCACTCATTTTGGAGTGACCTCGGGGATCACTCGAAGATTTTGGAGTGATCCCTGAGGTCACTCTAAAACGAGTAAAAATGAGTATTTTCACTCAAAATTCACTCCAATTTCACTCTAAATTCACTTTTTTTTGTATTCACTCCTTCACGAGTGAATATTTTCACTTGATTTTCTTTTTTTTTTTTTAAAGAGAGAGTAGGGTCGATCTCTTTTACCTTATTTGCCTAGTTTCACGCTCATGGGCTTGTAAGACTTGTGGGCTGTGTGACTCATGGACTTTTTTTTTTTTTTAATGTCGAGCTCATGGGTGTCGGGCTCGTCGGATGAACCCTGTAGATTCACAATGCAAAATACGAAGATGTATACTTTGGTGCGTCAAAATACTTTGAAAGTCCGATTCCGGTGGATGAATGAAAAGACAAAACGATTAATGAATCTTTGCAAGTCTCATTCGTAAAAAGACAGTTCAGTTCAATTTTGCCTGAGTTATATGGACTGAAATGAAACCTCCTGATTCATACTGCCCCAATATATAGCAAATTACATACAATAATTAGAATGTCCCGATTCAGAATAACCGCTTTAATAGTCCTACATGTTATAATTAGCATGATTGCTAACTTCATTCATTCATATTATTATAAAATTTGTTTAAAGATAAGGAGATTTTAAATAAAGATTTTTTGTTATCATCGGACAGCGGCTCCCAAATCATTATCATCCAAGAAATGACCTGATTTTCATCTTTACGCATTCTAAATATAAATGAGGAGTTAGTCCACACAAAACACCATACGTGACTCGTATCTTGCGCAGTTTTCCTCTTCGCCCCTGCTTCTTAATTTTCTTTTGTTCTTCTTATGCCGATACAGTATTCGCCTGCAAGTTATGCTTCTAGGTATCTCCAAATATACACTGATTTTTGTATATCCATGTCTCATCTCATCTTTCTCACTCAAAGCCAGTTGAGAAACTTGGCATCTCTGTAAAACTTCCGTAGCAAGGCACTACTTTGTTGTAAGACAATCGCGATTGTCTGAGTATCACTATTACAGACTTGCCTTCTATTTCGTCTAATTCCGTGTTAAGTTTTAATTCTTCGCAAAGTATGTGAAAGGCTTTGTGATGGCAGCCAGCCCTCCAAAATACGCTTAAACCTTTGAAACAATATGAAATCATTAAGAAATATCCATTTTGATTCCCAGGAAGGCCTTAAGTAACCTAACTAAGTCAAGGGCTACTGAGTATAATAATTATGTGAAGAGCACGTTAACTTGTGGTAAGCTTAATGGGCCTAAAAGTAAGGCAGAGTACATTCCGACTAAAGATTAAGATGAAAACCACACATTTATACTTATACAGATATGGTTTTATAATCATGTGTGATTTTGTAGGGTCGGAATATAGTAGATTGGGGATGAAGGGACGAATTCTTTAAATCGCCTTTTATGTGGTAGAAGGGAACAAAACACCAACGTTAATACACGCGTATATTCTTCCTTTAATGTTTCTAACCTCTACCCTATACATAATTATGAATACAAACCGTATACAGTGATATAAAGGGTGATAGAAAATGATAGTTTGGTCTTGTCATGGCCTTATATGCTATCATACTCTAAGGCTTATTTACTGTCATCTCTATGCTAAAATAACACGTCAATATCTGCTTTTCATAACATGTTCGTAATATTCTGTATTTTAATTCAACTTTTCAGTTCTTTGTCAATGCGCTTAGAAACGCGCGATACACTCTAAAAACGCAAATGTTGAATCAACATTTAAAAGGGCCGAGGAGTGACAGCATTTTTTGAAGTGTTGCATCCAACTTTTAAAATAACATTTTAAATGTTGAATCTAGCAGAAAAACCAACACTTTCAAAATGCTGTCACTCCTCGGCCCTTTTAAATGCTAATTTAACATTTGTGTTTTTAGAGTGTACAGCTCAATATAGATATTATTTATCATTATCATTATTATCATTATTATTATTTACATGGTTTCTGTAACTCGCTTGTTTTTAAACAATATTTTGCCCCCATTCCACCTCAAATTGTGAAGATGGAACTGTCTAATTTGATGTGCATGCTATTATTGATCCAAAAAAAATCTAAGCCACAATGATCACAAGGAGCAGTGTAAAGCAGGAGGAGAGAGACTAGAAATAAGAAATGCTACAGACAGTTACACACTAGTTTTGTGTCAGCCACGTACTGTATGCCTTTGTGGAAAGGACCGTTTTCAGGATAGCTTTGAAAGAACACTTTATTTGAAGATAAAAAAACGGATATGAGCAGTTAACCGATTCCGCAAACAAATAGATAGTGCAAAGGCTGAGAATGTTCAGTCTCCAAATGAGGACTTTCTTCTCCGAGTTAGTAAATTCTTTGATATACCAGTAGAATGGAGGATACGATTTGGCACATATTTGAACATGAGATGTTCAATATTCGAGAAAGCAAAACCATTGATTGTTTCCAAATAATGAGCAGAATTTTATATTTAATACGCTATCTGACTGATATAGCCAATGCTGTCTTTTCAAAATGGATGCATGTATATTGTGGTCCCTCTTACATGTACTTAGATACAATATTCTGGCAGCAGAGTTTCGTGCTCTTTGCAGCTCAGTTAATTAGAGCGATGACATATTGTACAGAAGAAAATTGCTGTAATCCAGACGTGAAAGTACAAATATTATGCATTATAATTATTGTCAATCGTTCCAATTGACAATATCCTCCTAATAATTATTACTGATTTACGAAGGTGACAGTTATAGATAGACTGGCATGTTGTGTGTACAATATCTTTCATAGTTATATTGCTACCAAATATCGTTCCATTGTTGTGTAACGAATTGCCCATTAAATAGAATAACTGATTATGATATTCGTTGTAACATCATCATTATACTAAGGATGATACCTTCTTATTCCTTCACATAAAGGGCAAACAACGGAGGACACGGCTATAACAGAAGACGCAGACGATGCCTCAAAATTCGTTACGGAAGTAGTCACGGAAGTCTTTACTGTGCTGGATGAGGTGGAGACAATGACCGACATCGACACAGTCGTCATCACAGTTATGGAGTCAACCGATGAAGACGAAGATAAAAAGAACGCTACCATTGCTGTAACAGTTGCGACGGAGATTGTCACAGAATTGGAACCAGTTTCTGTCAGGAACTTAGATGTGACTGCCGAAGTGGAAACTGAATCAGAGCAGATGTTTGAAACACAAACACAAACTGATGCTGACATTATTACAAAATTGGTTACTGACACGGAGACCTTAAAAAGCGCAGAGGTGGCAACAGACGATGAAATGGAACAAGTTACAGAGGAAGCAACACAGAGTGTGACTGTGGTCGAAACAGTATTTATTACCGAAGACGTTACGGAATTCCAACAAAAAGAATTCACTGAAACAATAACCCAAGACCAAACTGACCTTGTTACAGAACAGCAAACAGAAATTGTTTCCAAAACTGAGAAAGCCCTTGAAATAGGATTAACAACAGTGTTTGAAAGTGAAGTAAATTCAGTTTTCATTACAGATGTTTTGACAGACAGTGACAATGAAGACACAACTGAAACGGTTTCGGAAGAACAAACAATCTTGGTCACAGAAAATGCCACCGAATTAGACCTGGTGACTGATTCTGTAACCAAACAGCAAGTGGAAGTGGATACCAAATTTACTGCTCGGATAGCTAGCGACGTCTTTGAGATCACCGAATTTGAGACACAACTTCCAACAGAATTTTCAACTTTCATTGTTTCAGAGGGAATAACAAAATTTACGACTGATTTACAAACAGAGATCATAACCTCCGAAACCGAGACAACAGATTCATTCGATGATGACTTACAGACGGACCAGGCCACCGAAATCATCACTCTGCTCGACTTAGATCGCACGACAGAACCAGTGAATGTCATCACAACAGCAGTGACAGGCGACATAACTGAATTTATCACAGCAACAAGAAAGGCCACAGATCTTGGAACAAACGCCGTAACCGATGCTATAAGTGTGATAAATGGAGCATCAGATGCAACAACAGATTTGGCAGAAGTCGTCAGTGATGATATAAAAGATACCACTATCATAACAGAGACTGTAACAAAACTGGTGACTTCTACGGTAAATGACTTTGTTACAAATGAAGTCAGTGACACGAACGCGATACTCACTGCTGTCAAAAGTGAATCAACAGACAAGACAACGGTAGTTAATATTGTGACAGATGTAGCAACTGAGATTACGGAAATATTCGCTGATGTCACCATCGAATCGACGGATCCCACGAAGGAAGTGGATGATGTGGCAGAAATATCCACTGATAAAAAGGATGGCGTTACAGACGTGACACAAGTAGCAACTGATGTGACAAGAATATCCACAGACGTCACGAAAGAATTTGCAGCCGTGACAGAAGTTGATACTGTGACAGAAACATTCAATGATGACGCAGAGGGGTTAACAGACGTCACAGATTTCACTCAGAAGGAGTTAACAGAGCTAGTAACGGATGTGACTGGAATACGCACAGATGTTACCGAGGAATTCATAGATGAGACAGAAGTAGTAACTGATGCAGAAAAAGTATTTACCGATGTCTCCGATGCTTTTACAGACGTCAGAGAGGCAGTGAGTGATGTGACAGGGACATTCACTGATGTTACGGAAGAGATTACGAACGAGAAAAAAGTAGTACCTGATATGACTACAATATTAACAGAGGCCACGGAAGAAATCACAGGCGTAACAGAAGTCGTAACTGATGTAACAGAAATCTTCACCGAAGAATTTATAGACATCAGAGAGGCAGTGAGTGATGTGACAGGGGCATTCACTGATGTCACGGAAGAGATTACGGACGAGAAAAAAGTAGTAACTGATATGACTAAAATATTTACAGAGGCCACGGAAAAAATTACAGCCGTTACAGAAGTCGTAACTGATGTAACAGAAATCTTCACCGATGAACTACTAGACGTCACAGAGACCGTGAGTGATGTGACAGGGACATTTACTGATGCCACAGAAGAGTTTACTGACGTGGCAAAAGTTGTAACTGACGTTAAGAATATATTAACAGAGGCCACGGAAGAAATCACAGGCGTTACAATAGTCGTAACTGATGTAACAGAAATCTTCACCGATGAACTACTAGACGTCAGAGAGGCAGTGAGTGATGTGACAGGGACATTCACTGATGTCACGGAAGAGTTTACGGACAAGAAAAAAGTAGTACCTGATATGACTACAATATCAGCAGAGGCCACGGAAGAAATCACAGGCGTTACTGAAGTCGTAACTGATGTAACAGAAATCTTCACCGATGAACTTCTAGACGTCACAGAGGCAGTGAGTGATGTGACAGGGACATTCACTGATGTCACGGAAGAGTTTACGGACAAGAAAAAAGTAGTACCTGATATGACTACAATATTAGCAGAGGCCACGGAAGAAATCACAGGCGTTACTGAAGTCGTAACTGATGTAACAGAAATCTTCACCGATGAACTTCTACACGTCACAGAGGCAGTGAGTGATGTGACAGGGACATTTACTGATGCCACAGAAGAGTTTACTGACGTGGCAAATGTAGTAACTGACGTTAAGAATATATTTACAGAGACAATAGACGAAATTACAGGAGTGACAGAAGTCGTAACTGATGTTACAGAAACATTCACCGATGTCACCAGTGATTTTACAGATATTGCAGAGGTAGTGACTGATGTGACAGGGACATTCACTAATGTTGTGGAAGAGATTACACCCGTGACAGAGGTAGTAAATGATTTGAATGACGTATTCACTAATGCCAAGGGTGAAATTACTGCCATGACAGATGTAGTAAGTGAGGTGTCTGAAATATTCACCGATGTCACAGATGAACTTACAGACGTCACAGAAGTAGTGAGTAATGTGACAGGAATATTCACTGATGTTACCGAAGAGTTTATAAAGTTAACAGAAATAGAAAGCGCTGTGACTGAACTATTCACAGACACCACCAAAGAAATTACCGCCGTGACAGACATTGAAGTCACTGATGAGGTATTTACAGATGTTACGGATATCAAGGGAAGAGTGACAGAAGAAGTATCTGATGCAATTGGAAAACTCACAGATGCCACTGATGAAATAACAGACTTTACAAAATTAGCTGAAGTGACTGGAGTATTCACTGGTGTCACAGAGGAATTTACAGACGTGACAAATGTAATGACTGAGATGTCTGAAGTGTTAACCGATGTCACGAAGGATTTTACAAATAATATGACGGATGAAATAACTGATACGACAGATATAGTCACTGACGGCACGGAGAAATTTACAAGCATTACAGAAAAAATAAAGAGTACAGGTACTCTTGAAGTCATGACGGATATGCCAGGGAAATCAGTTGAGGTGAGTGTTGTTTCATGACATAGAAATACATTAGATGAAGCTTAAAACTGTACCGATCAATCCCAAATGGTTGCATGTGAAGGGTCAACAAAATGACATGCGTAGAGACATGAAAAAAAAATAGAGTTTAATTATCAACAATGCTACCAATGAAGAATTAGCGAGAATAAAAAGGAGCGCACACTGAAGAACTATAAAGAGACGTATTTTCAAGCATGGCCGTACGTGGTGTAGGAGAAGGGCGCAGTTACCCCTCCTCCCCCCCCCCCCCCCCGTCCAGAAATGTTGAAATCCCTGTTTCCTTAAAGGACAAGTTCACCTTCATAAACATAAGAATTGAGAGAATGCAGCAATAATATTAGTAGAACACATCAGTGAAAGTTTGAGGAAAATTGGACAATCGATGCAAAAGTTATGAATTTTTACAATTTTTGTGTTGGAACCGCTGGATGAGGAGACTACTAAGGCTCGTGATGTATGAGTACAACAGTATAAACAAGATATAAAGAAAATTCAACATATTATTGTCACTTTTTTCGCATAATAATACAGCACTTGACTTGCCTCTTTCTAAAGGCAATGGGAATAATATTACCCATAACATATGTCAGTAACGAGTCAAGGGAATGTGTATTTTTTTCAAAAGATGAAATTTTGTGAAATTCTCATTATATTTTCCTTATATTGTTGTACGCATGTGACATACATTGCAGTAGTCTTCTCATCCAGCGGTGACTGCACAAAAACTTCAAAAATTCATAATTTTTGAACGGATTGTCCGATTTTCCTCACACTTTCAATGATGTGTTCTACTAATACTGCTACATTCTCTCAATCCTTATGTTAATGAAGATGAACTTGTCCTTTAAAGCCCAATGCCCACTGTGCCCAATGCAACATGAGTAGCTTGCGATCTGACGGGAGTTGATAGCGACTTCTTTGGTGCGTGTCCAAGGAGGGAGCGCTATAGGGCTCACACGGGTAAATTTTCCCCATAAGAGACGTGTGTTAAAATTTAAAATTCAACAAATTCTGTAAAATAGCTGGGAGAAATGAGGTGTTTCATCTTTACTAACCTGAAAAAGTGACATTTACCCTTTCATCCATCAAATTCCAAGGGGGGTTCTTCAGCTCAAACTCTGTCCAAGGGTTCGCAAAGCCAGACCACGAGTTCTTTTTACTAAAAAATCACATATTTTCTGTACATGCACCCAATCAAATATAGTACCTTCAAATTTCATGAGAAAAGATTTCATCTTCCAACCAAAATGCAGATTGTAGAGGAATTCATACTCAATATCTGCAGCTATTCATTTTTTTGCCCAACTGCATTTCTGATTTTAATTCATTTTTTTCTTCATTTATTTTGGTATCTTTGGTACGATTTTGTGAAGCGGTCAGGGACATTCCATCATATTTACAGGCGTGAGCCCTATAGTAAAGGTCACATTTCTTAATTGATTTTTTTTTAAATCATAAATGTGTTTTTGATGATATTTACCCCTACATCATTTGAGAAATTGCACATTGAAGGGTTGTAAGGCTTCTCAAAGGGTACACTTTTGAAAATTATGCACATCGGGGTTTTTCAAAAATAAATCTTGCAGTGTTGATGTATAAAATCCATCAAATTTTCAAGGGGGGTTCTTCAGCTTAAACTCTGCCCAAGGGTACGCAAAGCCAGAATACGAGTTCTTTTTA
This sequence comes from Diadema setosum, assembly GCF_964275005.1. Lineage (NCBI taxonomy): Eukaryota > Metazoa > Echinodermata > Echinoidea > Diadematoida > Diadematidae > Diadema > Diadema setosum. The sequence goes on along the minus strand of NC_092701.1, from coordinate 15,382,468 downwards.
CTACAAAATAAAAACAAAAATCACATATTCTGTACATGCACCCAATCAAATATAGTCCCTTCAAATTCCATGAGAAAAGCTTTCATCTTCCAAGCAAAATGCAGTTTGTAGAGGAATTCATACTCAATATCTGCAGCTATTCAGTTTTTGCCGAATTACATCTCTGATTTTTAATTAATTTTTTCTTCATTTATTTTCGTATCTTCGGTACGATTTTGTGAGGGACATTCAATTATATTTACAGGTGCGAGCCCTGTATACTTTGCCAGTATGGCTTTTTATACAGGTCAGGCATGCTTTATTATAGATATTTTTGTAGCATATCACCAGCTTTTAATTTTTTTTCGAGGTTTTTGCACTGAAGGTCAACCAATGATTAGTGGTCCAACCAGACAGGTCCAGCTTGGAGGCCCCTTCAGCCCACTATTTCTCCTTTCTGGTCCTATTGTGGTCATGGGCGTAAATCCCGGGGGGATGGGGGGATGCATTGCCCCCCCCCCCCCCCCCTTGAAGTGGAGGAGGGGGATGGCCTGCACAATCACCCCCCCCCCCCTCCCTGAAATTTGAGGGAAATAATGGAGGAAGCAGAAATGTGATTATATCAATTTTGGCATATTGCATGACGTTCGTATGTGAGATGTGGAAATGTTCTTACTTTTTTGATAGAAAACTGTCTAAATATTTCACCCAAAGATGGCTGAATTTCAATTCTGAAAATACAAAATCTCCCTCGCGTATGAGGGGGATAGGCCTAACCCTTCCATACCCTCCCCGTTCAGTCCTTTCTACTTAATACACTTTAGATTTTAAAATGTTTCACCTAAAGTGTGCACCAGGTCTGTTACTTCAATTTAAAAAATGCAAATGTTCCGTGGGTGGGAGGAGATATCTAGATACTTTCAATTAACGGAGGGTCCCCTCCCCCCCAAAGGAAAAAAAAATAGCATACACTTCTGGGATTGAAATTTTCCCAGATTACATCATAAATGTGTTTACGAGATATTTTCATCTGAATTCTGAAAATGCAAAAGCACCCTCGTATGCAGTGGCGTCGATCCTGGAGGACGGGGGCGCGGACGGGGGGAGGGAGAGGGGCAAACATATCATTTTGATCCCCAATGATTCCCGAAATGAGTAAAATTTTCTTGCTTTTTTTTAATAGAAAACTGTCCACATATCTTATCCAAAGCGTGCACCAGATTTTCAGAATTTCAATTCTGAAAATGCAAAAAAAAAAAATTTAAAAAAAAATCTCTCTCGCGTAGGAGGGGAACACCCCCTCCCCCTTTCGGTCCTTTTCCTTTTTTTTTTTTTCCTTCTTTTTAGATTGAAAGATTCCCAAATGTTTTATCTTAAGTGTGCACCAGGTCTGTCACTTCAGTTACAAAAAAGAACGCAAAAGATCCACCGCGGGTGGGAGGGGATATCTTCTTTCAGTCAACCCTTTTCCCGCTTTGTTTCCCATTAAAAACTTTAGTACACTTTGGGAATTGACAGCTTTCCGAATTTTCCATCAAAACTTTTCATTTGAATTTGTATTCTAAGAATGCAATAGCCCACTCGTATGCAGGGATGTCGATCCTGGAAGACTGTCATTTTGTCCCCCAATAATTCACGAAATGAGGAAAATTTTCTTGCATTTTGTTCAAATATCTTATCCAAAGTGTGCACCAGATTGTTGAATTTCAATTTTTACAAAAAAGGCGAAGTCTCTCGTCCTCTCCTCCTCTGTGCCCCTTTCCCTAGCTTTAGCACACTTTTCAGATTTACAAAACATTCTGAGTAATTCTGAGTGCGCAAGACTTATCACTTATATTCTGAAAACTCGAAAAGTTCCTTCATGTACAAGGGGAATATGCCCTTTTAATTAAAAGGTGATAAAACACCTACTCACTTCCCCCATCACATATCATTTTTTTAATTTCACAAATATTCCATCAAAATTTTATATGCGTATACGAGACATCTCAATTTCGACTTTAAAAAGGCAAAAGCTCCCTCGTACGGGAAGGGTGGTGATAGCACTTGCCCACGCCTTCTCCCTGCTCGCCTGTCCCCTCCCGCCCCCATTCATACAAGTAGACTGTGGCTACACTCTTTGAACACAAAATGCCACAAAATGTGTGCAACAAAACGTTTAAATGCAATCAGAAAATACAGAATTTCCCTCGTGTAGGAAGGGGGAATAGGGCTTATCCTCTCCCACCTTCTCTGATTGACTAATTTCCAGATATTCCAACAAAAGTTTGCACCAGATAGTTGAATTTCAGTTCTAAAGCTGAAAAAAAAAGCTCCCTCGAAATGAATTATATGGGAGACGTGTCTTGCCACCCTCCAATTGCTTGGTCCCCTCTATAGACTTTGTACACTTTGAGGAATGACAATTTCCGAATTTTAAACAAAAAGTGTGCTTCAGCTGGCTTTATTTCGATTCTAATAACGCAAAAGCTCCGTCGAGTGGGAGGGGGGATCTCCCTCCCACACCCTCCCCCTAAGCTCTACCTCACTAGACTTTGTACATTAGTATACACAGAGATGATGCACACTCGGAAAAAAAAGCTAAATTCCATGATTTTAACACTTCCCTGAAAAAGCCCTATATATTTCTTCAATTATTATTTTTGGGGGGAGCGCTGGAAAAAATTTGCACCAAAAGTTTGCACCAGATCGCTGAATTTCAGGTCTGAAAATGCAAAATCATCTTCGTGTGGGAGGAAATATGCCCCTTATCTACACCCTCGTGTTCTTACTTTTTCTGTTTGAATTGCGTAACAGACAGCGTTCATGGTAATCACTCATTGTAAAAATTAATACAATGAGTTTATTTATAGGCAAATTGTTCATTGTAATCTACATTAAATCAAACAAGTGGGACTGTTTCAAGTCGTAAAACACGCAAACATGCATAAAATTGCACCATTTACAACATCAAAATGCAAACGTTCTCACCGTGGGAGGGGGAAACCCCCTCCCACGCCCTCCCCCCTCGCTCGCTTCGCTCCCTCACATCTAATAACCGCTCCCCCGGAGTATAAGATCAAATCTTGGCTACGCCGGTGATAGGCCCCACTATTTAGTATAGGCCTTCACAGTGATATCACACAGGCGGAGCAAGAGCTGAGATACCACGATTTAGTCATTAAATTATCTATGAATATTTTTTTTACTTGTTTTTCTATAGAAAAAAAAATATCCAAAATTTCATCATAAGTGTGCACCAGATCGCTGAATTTCAGGTCTGAAAATGCAAAATCTTCCTCGTGTTGGAGGGGGTACCGCCCCCCCCCCCCCCGCTCGGTCGCTCCGCTCCCTCGCACAGATATTCCAACTCCAAGTCCCTCCCCCACCCACTATCATTAAAACGGCACGATGCCCCTGGGATGATTGCTTTATTGACTTAAATCAAGAAAATTGAAAAATACAATAGCTACAGGAAAATTCAGTGTATCTACTACGTTATTACATACAAATAAATGGAGATCCATATTACCATTTTACTAAATTTATTTGGGCATTATTCAGGGCTGCGCTACGTTTTTGAAAGGGGGGTCAAATCGGCTGTCAGTCAAGAAGAAAGAAAATCAAAAGACATGAGAAACAGCAACAAAAAAGTCTTCATGCTTTTAAGATCTAATTTTCCGCTGAAAGTCGGCTGACAAGCAAGCAAAAACAAACAAACAAACCAACAAAAATGAGAACAAAAAGTCTTCATATTTTTGCTGCCACTTCCCTCCCACTTTATATTTCATGCAAAAGAGTGGGACATTCAATCCCTATAAGGTATGTGTTTTTTTTTTTGGGGGGGGGGTACCAAGCTTCTCTCTCCTCCTCTTGGAATCTCCGATATAAACATGGCAAACTCATTACTGATATTAAACTAATCACCACTCCCTATAATGTTTACAGATACGTTTGTTTTAAGTATCAGCATTTTATTCAGAATTCTTCCCGTCAAGCAACAGACTATAATTTAGAAAACCCTAACCTTATCATAACTCAAATATCTATAAGACACCGTGGACCTGATGTGCATGAGCTCATTGTCTGACATCTTAGATGCAGTTCTTCTCTCCAATGTTTGGCATCATCATACAACAACAACCAAAAAAAAAAAAAAAAACGCGCAATGTATTACTCGAATTAGATATTTTGCTCACAGACTCATTAGACCCTATATAGCGTACCGAGGTACTATAAAACTCTTATTTAAAAAAAAAATACAAATTCTTAGGTAGTATTAGTTAATTGCCCCATGTTTGTCCCTTAAATTCGTTTCTGTCTTGTTATTAAAGTCGTCCTCCTCGGCTAAATGATATCGAAAATGCTCTAAAGTTCAAGTTGTTTATCTGTGTGGATGTGTTTGTTCATTCAGTAAAAACTGAGGGATAATTGTAAGAGACCAAATCGCCCATAGACCGTAAGCCCAGTCAAACGAATTGCCTATTGATAACGGTCTCCCTCCTGTAAACATTGATATGCAATGAAATATATATTTCGTTTATAATGCAAGTAATCATATCTATTTCTTTTTTAGTACCCTTGTTTGTATTTTGATGTGAAAGTTGTTGATTATTTCATTTGCACAAGAGGTGATATGAAACAAGCGGAAATTGAAACATGAACTTTCTACACAGTGAAAACGTAGAATCAGATAAAGTTGGAGATGACAGATACCAGGATTTAGTTAATTCAAATGCCCCTGAATATCTCTTTTTTTACTTTTTATGTAAAACTTTTTCCAAATATCAAAAAGTGGGCACCAGTTTGTGGAATTTGAATCCAAAGAATTTGAAAGCTTCCTCGTGTGGAAGGAACCCCTCCCCCTCCCCCTCCCCCACTGGCGCCCTCCCCACACACACATGGACATCGACTTACAACACAGTGAAGACGCAATATCGGAACAAGCAGAAGATGACAGATGCCACGATTTTTAGTCAGTCACACTGTCCCTGAATATCTATTTTCTTACTTCTGTAATTGAGAACATTTCCAAATATTCTACAAAAAGTGTGCACCAGATCGTTGAATTTCAGTCCTAAAAGTACAAGCATGTCCCCCATCCCTCCAGTTTTTCACTTATTCTTGAACTCCCATAGGAAAAATTTCCTGCGTTCGGCCATGTTTCAAAGTAGAGGCCATGTCACACCTTTCCGGGCAAGCTACACGGGCTTGATGCGATTAGGGATTTTCCAGCACGCAGGAGAATTTTCAACAAGAATGTTTGCGAGTTTCGCACCTGTGTCTTACCCGCTAGACGCGTGCTACTTACCTTCTACTTGCGTGTATTCCGTGTGACCTGCGTAAGAGATTTGAAACCGATCTGTTTTCTGTTGCGAGCGACTTACGGGTACTGCGAAGGACCTGCCCTGGAGTCGCCTGCAACGTGCTGCCGGTAAGGGTCTCGTACTGGTGTTTTGCGTGTACCTCTGCGGACAAACCCCTGCGACTCACCTGGAACAAGTTTTGAGCATGCCCAAGGCCTTGTCATACCGTAATTTGGGAAGTTTTGCGGCTTGACTTGCGGGGAAACAATATTTGCTACCCGGAGCTCTCCACAATTGGCCCGCACATGACAACACCTAGCACGTATCTCACCCGTAGTTGCCCAGAGGTGCGCACGCAAGCCCGATTTACCCGCAGCAAAGTATTGAGCATGACCAAAACTTTTTTCTGGGTGAGTTGCGGGGATTGCCGGGAGAGGCCAACGCAGAACACCAGTAGGAGGTCCGTAGCTGCCGCAAGTCACAAGCAGTTGACCTACTTGAAGTACGTAGGTTGCCCATGGATCTATGCATCAATGCATCTATGCAAGATAATGGCATTCTGTGGGAGTTCTGCCATATAAAATTCCTTCAGAGGGATTCCTCATGGAATACACGTAGAACATACGTAGGACGGATCCAGCATGTAGAACGCACGCGAAACTCGCCCAAATCCTTTGTCCGCCCGAAGGAAAAAAAAAAATTGTCCTGCGTGCTGAAAAATCCCCATACGCAACAAGCCCGCGTAGCTTGCCCGGAAAGGTGTGACAGGGCCTTTTTTTGGCTGGGGGTAAATAAGACCTGCTTGCGCAACTGCGGGTAGCTACGGGTGAGATACGTGCAAGGTACTGTCATGTGCGGCTCATCTGCGGGGACCTCCGGGTAGCAAAAACTGTTCTTCGCAAGTCGCACAAGACTTGCTCGGAAATGTGTGACACGGCCTTAAGATGTTTGCAAAGAATCAGTAACATTCAGATGCAGTCAACTATCGTGGATTTTAACTTCAATACTGGTAAAGTGATCCGTAGAATCTGCGATATGAAAGACGTAAATACAGTTGTGAAAGACAAAGTCCAGTTGTGAAAGACATGGTAAGAGAATCTACTAACAAAACAAAAAAATCAGGAACGTTTGCGCCTCTAATTTACGTGTTGACTTACTTGACAGAATATAACGTTTGCAACGGAAAGTATAACGCATGTCACGGATATTACAGTGATGTCAACTGGAACATCGAGGAACGATATCGAATCTGAAGGTGAGTTAACACTTACTGTTGGGTAAAAACAATCCGTTTGTCCCAATTTTGTCAGGAAATGACGTAAGACCAGCTAATGTACAGGCAAACCAGCATGTACTAATTATCTATGCGCCAACAGGATGAAAATAGGCAACTTCTTCTATGGGTCTTGCTGATATTTATCGTAGCAATTTCTAAACTTTTCATTTACGCGAATTTTCAAGAGATAAACGTTAATAAAACGCTCAATCAGTGATTAAAATAAAGGATAAAGCAAAGGAAAAGTTGAGTTCGACCATGAAATCTGGCGTAATTCATTATTTTCTCCTGACTAACAACTTCCTCAACATTTCCTTAATATCACGTAGTAAGCACAAAATCATAAAAAGACGCTTTATACATAATATAGGAAAATAGTGATATTGTGAAAATAGTGAAAATAGTGATAATAGTGATTAATATCACAAATTCATTATCATCATGATTAACCGAATGTGACTGTATCACTAGTCTTTCGTTAAGACTTGACTCGTTATCATTTATTTGGGGTTTACTTCATAGGTACCGAGCTATTCACTGACGGATCCATATCCACTACGGAAGAAACAACGTCTACTAATGAAACGAACACCGACGACTTGGCGACCACTGACTTTAAAGATACAGCCACAACAAACCATGTGGAACAGAATACCGCACAAGTTTCAACTGGCCTATCAACAACTTCGGCATCTCCCTCAATGACAAGTAACCATCGAGACTGTTGTGTCCAGTTTCGTAACTTCCTATACGATTATGTGTCGAAATTCTTCGTGCTCACATTGAGCATATCTAGTACCTTGAGGATACCTTTGTACGTACTTTCTTGGTGTTGATGCTCGTATTTCAAAGATCTGTTTTTATGAAAACCTGAGGGTTCGTTAATCTGGAATGGAAATAGGGTTCAGTTGTCCGAGCATTTTGTCGGATAAATCCGAACTTTTTTTTTTTTCAGAAGATGATAATAGGCTTTGTTTTGCCGAATGTTCGTGTCTCAAATTATGACTTCAGATGCAAGCCCCCCCCCCCCCGAAATGGTGGAGGGGGATGGCCTGTAAAATCACCCCCCCCCCAAAAAAAAAAAAAATAAAATAAATAAATAAATAAATAAATAAAAAATGGAAGAAGAAATGTTCTCTACGTTGCAAACTGTGCGGACGTAAAAATAGCCCAGTACGCGTAGTGAAAAACTCAGGCGACGCAAGCTAAAAATAGATCGACTTGACCAGTGCCGTACTGGACTTGACGCGTGCTTCTGCGCACGCTTAGAACATGTTTTTTCCCTCTGAACGTCCGCGCGTCTAAAATCTAAAGCTCCCTATTATATTTCGTGCAAAAAAAGTGGGGGAGCAAACACTCACTCCCCTGTTCATTCTGCAAAACTTCTGTAACACTCCCACTCTTTTTCGATTCTTTTTTCCACTACCACTTCCTCAGGCCACTAGCATTTCAAGCACACGCTTACGATCGTGGTCTGATGCCTTTTTCACCTTATAGACATTCCCTATCATAATGGCGCCGTTTATCATCATCGTTGATGATTGATTTGTACGTTATGTTTGCACTGTATTTTCTTTCGTTCGCAATGTTGAAAAATATTATTGATGATGTTATTTTGTATTGAAAATTAAAAAAAAAAATATGAAGATGTTACGTACTTTGAATCGAAATTAGGAAAAATGCAGGAATAAAACCAAACAAACAAAAGAAAGAAAAAATTGGGGGCAGCCCCCCACCAAGAGAATCTTAATGAAAAATTCCCCCAAAGTGTACACTAGATCGTATACAATTTCATTTTTATAGCTGCAAAAGCTTCCTTGTGTGAGAGGAGAATTACCTCTCTCACAACCTAAAGCGGAAAAGAAAACGCGGAAATACAACGATTTAGCCCTTCATATTGTCCTGAATATCTGTTTCTCACTTCCTGTCTCGCCCACGTAACGGAGCGAGACAAAGGAGTCACTTTTCCGTCGTCGTCGGCGGCGGCGGCGTCGGCAACAAGTTTGCCTACTCTCCCTAACTTTCAGCTTTAGGCTATGACCTCCAAACTCACACCACAGGCACATAAGCTAAAGATGCCAGCCATGTTTGAATATGGTTGAAGTCCGACAAGTTCAATAATGTCAAACGGTCAATGAAATTTCCCTGATACGCACTGCAAACAATTCACAGTATTGTGGTATACTCTCAAAAACTTTCCGTAGCTTTGAACTATGACCACCAAATTTTCACCACATGTACGTAACTTAAAGATGCCAGTCAAGTTCGAATATTGGTGAAGTCCACTATAAGGTCAAAGGTCAGAAGAAATTATGAATTTACTCTGAAAAAAACAACAACACTATAATCATAAATTGCGATTTGCGGGAAAGACACTTCTTGATGTTTGCCTTTATTGATCAAGAATTTTCTTGATGTCGCGATCTTTTGTCAGTGTGACCGCGTCTAATGACAACGCAGACGCGGGAAAAGAGGTGACAACTACAACAATGGAGCCATTCACATTGTCCTCGAATATTCTTTGACTTACTTTTAAGTTGACAATTTTCCAGATATTTCACCCAAAAGTGTGCACCAGATCGTTGAATTATGGAGCAAAAACTGGAAAAAAAAAAAACTCCGGGGGGGGGGGGGAGGGGGGAGTAGCAGCAAGGAAAAAGCAGATGCAGTGTCGATATAGGCCTTTTTCTTTTTTTGCCTATCAAGTGTCGAGTTCATGGGGCTTATTTGCCTAGTGTCTAGCTCGTGAGCCTCTATTACTTGGTGTCGAGCTCGTGGGCCTGTTTTACTTGGTGTCTAGCTTGTAGGCTGTATGACTCGTGGGTGTATGACTTATCAATCTTTTTTTTTTTCAATGTCTCCTGGGCCGTGTGACTCGTGAGTGTCGGGCTCGTGGTACGACTCCAAATATTCCTGTGTGCGGCCATGCTCTTAAAGGGGAAGGCTAGTACCTGATCAGTGGGAATCAGTGCGAATGCTGGGGGATGATTGTTCCAATCCTTGTGGGATTAATTTAAGAGTACATTATATATCTACTGTTGTGTGAAAATCATTTGCTTCAGAACAGTCTCATATTCAAGTAATGTACAGATTAATGCCCCGTCACTGACCAGGGACGCTTACCTGGAAACATTAAACTGCACATTACTTGAATATGAGACCATTCTGAAGCAAATAGATTTCACACAATAGATATGATAATGTACTCTTGAATGAATCCCATAAGGATTGGAACAATCATCTCCAAGCATTTCCACTGATTCCCACTGATCAGTTACTAGCCTTCCCCTTTAAGTCTCTACAATTCGTATTCCATTCGCTCTGTGGCTTAGGCCTAGATGAAATGATGAGAATGAACACCCTTCCTTAATCCGGGTCCCATGTATCCTTCCGCTTGAGGTATCTTTTTAAATCATTATTTCGAACAATTTCACCGCATGTATATTTAACTGTAAATGGTTTATATCATTTTCGGATTAACGGATCCTTTTCGAATTCTATGTATCTTATTCCAAGATTATCGAAGCATTCGGATTAAGAAACCTCCTCCCAGTTTCGGAAAATCAGCCCTGTATACAAAATAACGGATAGTGGATAGGAATAACAAAAAACTTCGGAATAACTAACCTTTGGAACGTAGAACGATGGGATTGACTTATCTTTGGAAATTGACGTTTTTAATAAGAATCTAAATTGATTGACATGTATTCCAATCCCAAACTTCCACAGGCACTGCAGATTTTCAAGTATCGTTGAGCGCTTCACTCGTTATCAACAGAAGAGACGGAAATGTGCTGATGTTCGTTTCTTCTCTACAAGACCCAACAAGTATTGAGTACCAGATGCTAGCCTCAGAAATTCAGAGTGCAGTAAGTTGAGTTGCCTACGGACATACACTTATTTGCCCTAGCGACAGCGCCTGAAAGTAGCGCTATAAGTGAAAACAAGTTTGTGTAATTCCCATGGGCCATGGCGATCATGACATGGCAAAACATGTGTAATAATTGAGCTACACGGTTCCGTTCCAGCGTTGCCAGGTCCCAGCAGAACAAAATCACCTAAAGACACCAAAACTCACACAAAAACCCCCCACCAAATTTGGAAAAAGTGTAGTTTCGGCTCCAGTTTCAAGACAGAGACCATTATCAAACACTCTGTATGATTGCCTTGCATGAGTTTCAGTGCAGTTTGATCGCACTGTATAGGGCCTTAAGGGGGTATCTCACCGGGCTTGAAACTAGTTCGCGACTAAAAAAACGTCTCCAGAAAATTACAGAGTCTCCGAGGAGTCGCAAGAAATTTAAACATGTTAGATTTTTCGCGAAGTCTCCGAGACGTCTCCATCAGTTGCGGAGACGTTGCGGAGACTAATTTATATATCCGCGACTGCTGTGACGTCTCCGCGATGTCTCCGAGACGTCTCAGAGACGTCGCCGAGACCTGTTGGAGACCAGAAAAACTGGTGAGAGGTTAGGCGGTCAATGAACCTGTCAACCTCCCCCCCCCCCCCTTTTCCGGCACCTCCCGGTATACCAAAAAGCTTGGGTTCTTTGTAGTCGGGTATAGGCAATTGGATAAGATATAAACAATAACTAAATACTAATATCTCAGTGGAAAAGCCCATGAGATACCAATCCTATCACAAATGAATGACATGCAGCACTTGAGTTGTGTGTGTGTGTGTGTGTTTAAAACCGTTCTCAAGACATTTCTGTTCAAAAAGTATTATGAATGAGTTTGGTTATGCATTATGGTAGGCCTACATACATCCCTCTCCCTTAAAGCGCATAGAGACACTACGGTAGTGATATATATAAGCACTGTGTTAAATATAATATTATATACACCCCCCGAAATGAGGGAATCTTTAAGAATCTTCCCTGGAACCGGAGGATAGAGTTAAGTTAGTGAGTATAGGCCTAAGTGCATTGGTGACTGTAGTTTCACGTTTTTCATGGAGGATCCAGCGGTGCTGGGGGGGGGGGGGGGCGTGGGAGGGAGAGATTTGAGGCCAGTTTTAATTTTGCTTTTTCCGGTCAATTTCATACTTTTGTCATTCAAATTAATTAATGTGCATTCAAATTCACACAGCGCACGCACGCAAAAAATATTCGGGCATTCAAATTCAGAATTCAGCGATCAATTCCATTTGGGTGCACGTCACGAGACCGACACCCACGAGTCATACAGCCCACAAGTTATACAGCTCACAAGTCATACGTTATACAGCCCACGAGTCATACAGCTCACAAGTCATACAGCCCACCAGTTATACAGCCCACGAGTTCGACACTGAGTAAATAAAGCCCACGAATTCGACATCAAGTAAAATAAGCCCAGGAGTTATACGGCTCACGAGACCGACACTACGCACAAAAGGCTCATGAGACCGACAGTAAGCAAATAAACCCACGAAACCGACACTACACTTAAAAGGTCCACGAGACCGACGCTACACATACAAGGCTCACGAGACCGACATTACGCAAAAGAGGTTCACGAGACCGACACTAAGCAAAGAAGGCCCACGAGACCGACAGGATGAACAGCGCCACCTATAGACCAATACATTGTATAGGGTGTCCTGATAATAGCATAGGAAGATATGAGAGATGGAAAAGAAGAGTTGCCATCTCCGGCAGGCAGTGGCGTATCTAGGGAAAACGGCGCCCGGGGCAAGCACGAAAATTGCGCCCCTAATTTCTGAAAAAGTGTTCAACCCCAACCCCATCCCGGTAGGGACTTTAAACAAAGTCCACATGATATGCTTTTTCAAGCACTTAAAAGGGGTCTTTTTGAGGGTGATTTAAATGTTATGAATTTTGATAAATTTTGGCGAGCGAGCGCAGCGAGCGAGCCGAAAAATTTTGTATTTCAGCTTACAAAACATGGAATTCTTGTCATTTTTTGCTTATCAAATCTTACAATTTTAATCAAGATATAGTGACGGCTTTATAGATAACGATTTATACCAACAAACTGAGGACTTTAAATACTCTAAATTAGTCCGCGCGAGTGAGCCGAAATTTATATATTTCCGCGGCGTATCTAGGGAAAACGGCGCCCGGGGCAAGCACGAAAATTGCGCCCCTAATTTCTGAAAAAGTGTTCAACCCCGACCCCATCCCGGTAGGGACTTTAAACAAAGTCCACATGATGCTTTTTCAAGCACTTAAAAGGGATCTTTTGAGGGTGATTTAAATGTACATGTAATGAATTTTGATAGATTTTGGCGAGCGAGCGCAGCGAGCGAGCCGAAAATGTTTGTATTTCAGCTTACAAAACATGGAATTCTTGTCATTTTTTTGCTTATCAAATCTTACAATTCTAATCAAGATATAGTGACAGCCTTATAGATATTGATTTATACCAAAAAACTGAGGACTTTAAAAAATACTCTAAATTAGTGCGCGCGAGTGAGCTGAAATTTGTAAATGTCCTCGTCATCATCATGTATTGTTCTTATCTTTTTTTATATAAATTTTGGCGAGCGAGCGCAGCGAGCGAGCCGAAATTTTTTGTATTTCAGCTTACAAAACATGGAATCTTGTCATTTTTTGCTTATTAAATCTCACAATTATAGTGACAACCTTATAGATAACGATTTATACCAACAAACTGAGCGAGTGAGCCGAAATTTGTATATTTCTGCGTCATCATTACGTTTTTTTTTCTTATCTTTTTTTATTTTTTTTGCGCCCCCCTCCCCCGTATGTTCGAAACCGTTGGCGTCCTCTTTTGATCCAATCGGCGATCGTTTCAGATCGAATGAAATTGCAGTCGCTGCTCCGTGTAACATTTTTCCAGCTAAATATAAAATGACAGAGTGAACACCAATAGACATTATCATTTTGTCCGCGTCATCGTCACGTTTTGTTCTTATCTTCTCTTTTTTTTGTATACAAATTTTGGCGAGCGAGCGCAGCGAGCGAGCCGAAAATCTTTGTATTTCAGCTTACAAATCATGAAACTCTTGTCATTTTTTGCTTATTAAATCTTACAATTCTAATCAAGATATAGTGACGGCCTTATAGATAACGATTTATACCAACAAACTGAGGACTTGAAAAATACTCTAAATTAGTACGAGCGAGTGAGCCGAAATTTGTATATTTCCGTGTCATCATTACGTTTTGTTCTTATCTTGTTTGATTTGTTGTTGTTTTTTGCGCCCCCCCCCCATGTTCGAAACCGTTGACGCCCACTTTTGATTCAATTGGCGATCGCTTCAGAACGAATGAAATTGCAGCCTCTGCTCTGTGAAACATTTTGCCTGATAAATATAAAATGACATGTGTGAACACAATAGACACTGTCATTTTGTCATCATCACGTTTTGTTCTTACCTTCTTTTTTATATAAAATTTGGCGAGCGAGCGCAGCGAGCGAGCCGAAAATTTTTGTATTTTAGCTCACAGAACATGGAATTTTTGTGTGAACACAATAAACATTGTCATTTTGTCAGCGTCATCATCATGTTTTGTTTTTATCTTGTTTGATTTGGTTTTCTGCCCCTCCCCCTCCCCCCACCATTCTCCCTCCCACTTCCGGGAGATTTTTTTTTTTTTTCTTCTTCTTCTTCTTCTTCTTCTTCTTTTTCTTTTTCTTCTTCTTTTCTTTTTTCTTCTTCTTCTTCCTTTTTTTTTCTTTTTTTTTCTTCTTCTTCTTCGTTTTTTTTTTCGTTTTTTTTTTGCGCCCCCAAGGAGTGGCGCCCGGGGCACGTGCCCCCCTTGCCCCCCCCTAGATACGCCACTGCCGGCAGGGTGTTACCCCATCAGTTGCCCCCCCCCCCCCATCATAGTTACAGAGAAAATTACAAATAGATCTTACTGCAAAACGTCAAAGCAGGAGGGTAGAATATCTAAAATAGAATAAGTAACTACATGTAGTGAATCGGGAAAGAGAAGAGGTAAAATTTATATCTTTGTCCATTTTCTAGCTAAAAACTGGGAA